>NC_069505.1:462610123-462650123 GCF_027579735.1 Bombina bombina | reverse complement strand
GAGACAGAGGGGGGAGAGAGAGACAGAGGGGGGGAGAGAGACAGAGGGTGGAGAGAGAGACAGAGGGGAGAGAGAGACAGAGGGAAGAGAGAGAGAGAGAGACAGAGGGGAGAGAAAGAGAGAGAGAGAGAAGGGAGAGAGAGAGAGAGAGAGACAGAGGGGAGAGAGAGAGAGACAGGGGAGAGAGAGAGAGACAGAGGGGAGAGAGAGAGACAGAGGGGAGAGAGAGAGAGACAGAGGGGAGAGAGAGAGACAGAGGAGAGAGAGACAGATGAGACAGAGGGGAGAGAGAGACAGATGAGACAGAGGGGAGAGATAAAGACAGAGGGGAGAGATAGAGACAGAGGGGAGAGACAGAAGGGAGAGAGAGAAGGGAGAGAGACAGAGGGGAGAGAGAGAGACTGAGGGGAGATAGAGAGAGAGAGAGACAGAGGAGAGAGAGACAGAGGAGAGAGAGAGAGACAGAGGAGAGAGAGACAGAGACAGAGGAGAGAGACAGAGACAGAGGAGAGACAGACAGATAGAGGAGAGAGAGACAGACAGAGGAGAGAGAGAGAAAGGGAGAGACAGAGACAGAAGGGAGAGAGAGAGGGGAGAGAGAGAGAGAGACAGAGGGGAGAGAGAGAGACAGAGGGGGGAGAGAGAGAGACAGAGGATAGAGAGAGAGGGACAGGAGAGAGAGAGAGAGAGAGACACACAGAGGAGAGAGAGAGGAGAGAGAGAGACAGAGGAGAGAGAGAGAGAGACAGAGAGACAGAGGGGAGAGATAGAGACAGAGGGGAGAGAGAGAGAGAGATAGAGGGGAGAGAGACCGAGGGGAGAGAAAGAGAGACACAGAGGGGAGAGAGAGACACAGAGGGGAGGGGGGAGAGAGACAGAGGAGAGAGAGAGAGAGACAGAGGAGAGAGACAGAGGAGAGAGAGAGACAGAGGAGAGAGAGATAGAGAGACAGAGGAGAGAGAGATAGAGAGACAGAGGAGAGAGAGAGACAGAGGAGAGAGAGAGAGACAGAGGAGAGAGAGAGACAGAGGGGAGAGAGAGAGACAGAGGGGAGAGAGAGAGAGAGAGAGAGACAGAGGGGAGAGAGAGAGACAGAGGGGAGAGAGAGAGACAGAGGGGAGAGAGAGAGAGACAGAGGAGAGAGAGAGAGACAGAGGATAGAGAGAGAGAGACAGAGGATAGAGAGAGAGACAGGAGAGAGAGAGAGACACACACAGAGGAGAGAGAGAGAGGGGAGAGAGAGACAGAGGAGAGAGAGAGACAAAGGGGAGAGAGAGAGACAGAGGGGAGAGAGAGAGACAGAGGGGGGAGATAGAGACAGAGGAGAGAGAGACAGACAGAGGAGAGAGAGACAGACAGAAGAGAGAGAGACAGAGGAGAGAGAGAGAAAGGGAGAGACAGAGACAGAAGGGAGAGAGAGAGGGGAGAGAGAGAGAGAGACAGAGGGGAGAGAGAGACAGAGGGGAGAGAGAGATAGAGGGGGGAGAAAGAGAGAGACAGGAGGGAGAGAGAGAGAGACACACACAGAGGAGAGAGAGAGAGAGGAGAGAGAGACAGAGGAGAGAGAGAGAGAGACAAAGGGGAGAGAGAGAGAGAGAGAGAGACAGAGGGGAGAGATAGAGACAGAGGGGAGAGATAGAGACAGAGGGGAGAGAGATAGAGGGGAGAGAGACAGAGGGGAGAGAAAGAGAGACACAGAGGGGAGAGAGAGACACAGAGGGGAGGGGGAGAGAGACAGACAGAGGGGAGGGGGAGAGAGACAGAGGAGAGAGAGACAGAGGAGAGAGAGAGACAGAGGAGAGAGAGAGACAGAGGAGAGAGAGAGACAGAGGAGAGAGAGAGACAGAGGAGAGAGAGAGAGACAAAGGGGAGAGAGAGAGAGACAGAGGGGAGAGATAGAGACAGAGGGGAGAGATAGAGACAGAGGGGAGAGAGATAGAGGGGAGAGAGACAGAGGGGAGAGAAAGAGAGACACAGAGGGGAGAGAGAGACACAGAGGGGAGGGGGAGAGAGACAGACAGAGGGGAGGGGGAGAGAGACAGAGGAGAGAGAGACAGAGGAGAGAGAGAGGAGAGAGAGAGACAGAGGAGAGAGAGACAGAGGAGAGAGAGAGAGACAGAGGAGAGAGAGAGATAGAGAGACAGAGGAGAGAGAGAGAGACAGAGGAGAGAGAGAGAGACAGAGGAGAGAGAGAGACAGAGGGGAGAGAGAGAGACAGAGGGGAGAGAGAGAGAGACAGAGGGGAGAGAGAGAGACAGAGGAGAGAGAGAGGAGAGAGAGAGAGACACAGAGGAGAGAGAGAGAGAGAGAGAGAGAGAGGAGAGAGAGACAGAGGAGAGAGAGAGAGACAAAGGGGAGAGAGAGAGACAGAGGGGAGAGAGAGAGACAGAGGGGGGAGATAGAGACAGAGGGGAGAGATAGAGACAGAGGGGAGAGATAGAGACAGAGGGAAAAGAGAGAGAGAGAGGGGAGAGAGAGAGAGAGAGACAGAGGGGAGAGAGAGAGAGACACAGAGGGGAGAGAGAGACACAGAGGGGAGGGGGAGAGAGAGAGACACAGACAGAGGGGAGGGGGAGAGAGAGAGACAGACAGAGGGGAGGGGGAGAGAGAGAGAGACAGATAGAGGGGAGGGGGAGAGGGTGGGAGACAGATAGAGGGGAGAGGGAGAGGGGGAGGGAGAGAGACAGAGGGGAGAGAGAGAGACTCACACTCACAGCAGCAAGCACCAATGAAAGCCAATATGAAGTCATTCACATGCACAGTGACAGCTCTGTCAAAAGTGAGCATAAATTAGCACTTAGCAGACGTGCTAAACAAAGCCCATTTCCCAGCCTGTCCCCTCATCATGTTACTCCTTTCCACAGTCTTTATCTCTTTCACTTCTCTGACCAAAAAATATAGAAATCCTATTGCTCCTTGGAACAGCTCCCTCCCTTATCCACAATCAATCTTTATAGCCAACATTTTAATATACGTGCATTTTTGACCCCATAGTTTGTACAGTTATGTACACCCTCTAAAATCAAACAAGTTGTCAGTTACTAATATATTGTTCATTCATACAGCAAAGACAATTAAATTATTCCTTAAGATGTCACTGCTGGCCTGGGCTTGCAGTTATTTATCTTTTTCGGCATCCATCATTGCATGATGGCATTGCTATGCATGCAATGATGGATGCCTAAAAAGATAAATAACTGCAAGCCCAGCAGTCACATCTTATGGAATAATGTAGTTGTCTTTGCTGTTGTACTTTTTACTTACGAGGCCTAAAGTAAAGTTTATTTAAACTGGTCTGGTGGTGATGGTCCTTCCTTACCTGGGCTAAAGGCAAGCTTAGTGATGAGGATGGTCCGGTCCAGTCACGTCAGTCAGTGTCACTGTCAGACACAGAAGACTGAGAGACTGTCACTAACTTGTCATGACTCCTGAATCCATTCCACCGGGTCCACCCACGTGGCACTGGCTCCGCACCACCGTCCCGGCGTCCTCCTCCTGAGTCTCCTCTTCTCCAGCACACTAAGCAGTAAGCACAGTCCTCCAGGACCTCTGACTCACGACTGAGCAGGGAGTGAGAGAGCAGCACAGGCACTGGGAACTGAGGGAGGGCAAGGCAGCACGTCCACGCACAGTAGTTGCTCTTCTAGCAGCAGCTCCCTCCAGTACTACTGAGTCTTCCCACCAGTCTGACTGTGTCGGCGCGAGAGACGTCACATGACCCCCAGCAGCCCAGCAGCAGGCACGCCTCCCGAGTCTCCACAGTGCTGCTGATTGGCTCAAAAATCTAGCTCATCATGGAGGCGGTTTTGAGAACCGCCTCCATTAGAGCTTGTATGCGGGCCGGGCGAGTCACCAGTGGGTGGCGCAGCTGTCAATGTGTTATAGATCCATGTTGCGCAATTAATGGAGGGCAGCGGACCGGCTCACTGCCTCCTAATTGCGCAACATGGTGAATTTGGCAGTGCAAGTGCAGAGTATACACAGTACAGTGACTGTGGCTGAGTAATCGCCATCGGGGTGGGGGGGTTACCCTTGGGGCGGGGTGGGTGTGGCCAAAATATAATAAAATAAAAAACACTTTTTTTTTTTAATAAATAATATTTTAAATCTTTTTTTCCCTGATTGGACAGGGGAGGCACTGCCTCCCCTGCCTCCTATTACTGCACGTCACTGAGATATCCATATGGGGTATTCTATGTCAGGTTGTGGGCGATAGGGAGAAAGGGTATAGTGCCAATATTTGACCCTAGGGGAATGTGTGATGTACTTCAGGCAAGGATGTCTCACAATAGAAACAGATTTACAACTTATAACTAACAACATCACTAAATGTAATAACCAGAACATTAAATAACAATAAACATATAGTACAACCTGATACCAAACCATGTTACTTTCCTTATTTGGGCCATGGTCCATTTTTTGAGAAATCAGGTATCTGTCCATATACTGTTGTAATGCACACAGTTCGTTAGCAGCAACCAGTGGCAGCTTTCAAATAAAAATGAAAGAACTGTGTCAAGTATGCCTCATGTGATCAATTTACAATGAGCAGAGTAGGCCTTAGTCAGATGGTGTAGTTAGTTTGCGTTCTGCTGTTTCATGTGTATATGAATCTCTAGTATGTTCTACAATAACCCCCTATTTATGTCAGGCAATAGTGTTGTTTTTCACAAGCTTTCAAACTGTCAATGTTTTCATGTGGGCCATATAGCTAACATTCCGCTAGATTTAGAGTTCTGCGTTAGCCGTCAAAACCAGCGTTAGGGGCTCCTAACACTGGTTTTGGCCACCCGCTGGTATTTAGAGTCAGTCAGGAAAGGGTCTAACGCTCACTTTGCAGCCGCGACTTTTCCATACCGCAGATCCCCTTACGTCAATTGCGTATCCTATCTTTTCAATGGGATCTTTCTAACGCCGGTATTTAGAGTCTTGGCTGAAGTGAGCGTTAGAAATCTAACGACAAGACTCCAGCCGCAGCAAAAAGCCAGGAGTTAAGAGCTTTCTGTGCTAACGCCGGTTCATAAAGTTCTTAACTACTGTGCTCTAAATTAAACTAACACCCATAAACTACCTATGTACCCCTAAACCGAGGCCCCCCCACATCGCCGCCACTCTATTAAATTTTTTTAACCGCTAATCTGCCGACCGCACACCGCCGCAACCTACGTAATCCCTATGTACCCCTAATCAGCTGCCCCTAACACTGCCGACCCCTATATTATATTTATTAACCCCTAATCTTCCGCCCCCAACGTCGCCGCCACCTTCCTACAATTATTAACCCCTAATCTGCCGACCGGACCTCACCGCTACTATAATAAAGTTATTAACCCCTAATCCGCCTCTTTCCCGCCTCAATAACCCTATAATAAATAGTATTAACCCCTAATCTGCCCTCCCTAACATCACCGACACCTAACTTCAAGTATTAACCCCTAATCTGCCGAACGGACCTCACCGCTACTCTATTAAATTTATTAACCCCTAAAGCTAAGTCTAACCCTAACACTAACACCCCCCTGGCTCCATCATCCGGCTGAAGAGAGCCATCATCCGGCTGAAGAGGTCCATCATCCGGCTGAAGAGGTCCATCATCCGGCTGAAGAGGTCCATCATCGGGCTGAAGAGATCCATCATCCGGCTGAAGAGGTCCATCATCCGGCTGAAGTCTTCTATCAAGCGGCATCTTCAATCTTCTTTCTTCCGGATCCATCTTCATCCCGCCGACGCGGAACATCCATCCTGGCCGACAACTTCCCGACGAATGACGGTTCCTTTAAATGACGTCATCCAAGATGGCGTCCCTCGAATTCTGATTGGCTGATAGGATTCTATCAGCCAATCGGAATTAAGGTAGGAAAATTCTGATTGGCTGATGGAATCAGCCAATCAGATTCAAGTTCAATCCGATTGGCTGATCCAATCAGCCAATCAGATTGAGCTCGCATTCTATTGGCTGATCGGAACAGCCAATAGAATGCGAGCTCAATCTGATTGGCTGATTCCATCAGCCAATCAGAATTTTCCTACCTTAATTCCGATTGGCTGATAGAATCCTATCAGCCAATCGGAATTCGAGGGACACTATCTTGGATGACGTCATTTAAAGAAACCGCCATTCGTCGGGAAGTCGTCGGCCAGGATGGATGTTCCATGTTGGCGGGATGAAGATGGATCCGGAAGAAAGAAGATTGAAGATGCCGCTTGATAGAAGACTTCAGCCGGATGATGGATCTCTTCAGCCCGATGATGGACCTCTTCAGCCCAGTGACGTGCAGTGAGGTCAGAGGCAGGTGAGGCACTGGCTAGGATATGCCTTCATTCTTTAGATATCCTTTGTTGAAGAAATAGCAATGCACATGGGTGATCCAATCACATGAGGTATCTATTGTGCAGCCACCAATCAGCAGCTACTGATCATATTTAGATATGATTTTCAATAAAGGATATCAAGAGAATGAAGGAAATTAGATATTAGATGTAAATTGGACAGAGGGGGTGGGAGAGACAGGGAGACAGAGAGATAGATAGAGAGACAGAGGGAAAGAGAGAGACAAAGAGACAGAGGGGAGAGAGAGAGAGACAGAGGGTAGAGAGACAGAGAAAGAGACCATGGGGGAGAATGAGACACGTAAGGAGAGAGACAGAGGGGGTTGGAGAGACAGGGAGAAATGGATAGAGAGAGACAGAGGGGAGAGAGAGACAGAGGGGGAGAGAGAGAGAGAGAGAGGGGAGAGAGAGACAGAGTGGGAGGGAGAGAGAGACAAAGACAGAGGGGAGAGATAGACAGAGGAGAGAGATAGAGAGACAGAGGGGGATGGAGAAAGGGAGAGACAAAGACAGAGGGGAGAGAGAGACAGACAGAAGGGGAGGGATAGAGAGACAGAGGGGTAGGGATAGAGAGACAGAGGGGGGAGAGAGAGACAGAGGGGGGAGAGAGAGACAGAGGGGGGGAGAGAGACAGAGGGTGGAGAGAGAGACAGAGGGGAGAGGGAGAGAGAGACAGAGGGAAGAGAGAGAGAGAGAGACAGAGGGGAGAGAAAGAGAGAGAGAGAGAAGGGAGAGAGAGAGAGAGAGACAGAGGGGAGAGAGAGAGAGAGACAGGGGAGAGAGAGAGAGACAGAGGGGAGAGAGAGAGACAGAGGGGAGAGAGAGAGAGACAGAGGGGAGAGAGAGAGACAGAGGAGAGAGAGACAGATGAGACAGAGGGGAGAGAGAGACAGATGAGACAGAGGGGAGAGATAAAGACAGAGGGGAGAGATAGAGACAGAGGGGAGAGACAGAAGGGAGAGAGAGAAGGGAGAGAGACAGAGGGGAGAGAGAGAGACTGAGGGGAGAGAGAGAGAGAGAGAGACAGAGGAGAGAGAGAGAGACAGAGGAGAGAGAGACAGAGACAGAGGAGAGAGACAGAGACAGAGGAGAGACAGACAGATAGAGGAGAGAGAGACAGACAGAGGAGAGAGAGAGAAAGGGAGAGACAGAGACAGAAGGGAGAGAGAGAGGGGAGAGAGAGAGAGAGACAGAGGGGAGAGAGAGAGACAGAGGGGGGAGAGAGAGAGACAGAGGATAGAGAGAGAGGGACAGGAGAGAGAGAGAGAGAGAGAGAGAGAGACACACAGAGGAGAGAGAGAGGAGGGAGAGACAGAGGAGAGAGAGAGAGAGACAGAGAGACAGAGGGGAGAGATAGAGACAGAGGGGAGAGAGAGAGAGAGATAGAGGGGAGAGAGACCGAGGGGAGAGAAAGAGAGACACAGAGGGGAGAGAGAGACACAGAGGGGAGGGGGAGAGAGACAGAGGAGAGAGAGAGAGAGAGACAGAGGAGAGAGACAGAGGAGAGAGAGAGACAGAGGAGAGAGAGATAGAGAGACAGAGGAGAGAGATAGAGAGACAGAGGAGAGAGAGAGACAGAGGAGAGAGAGAGAGACAGAGGAGAGAGAGAGACAGAGGGGAGAGAGAGAGACAGAGGGGAGAGAGAGAGAGAGACAGAGGGGAGAGAGAGAGACAGAGGGGAGAGAGAGAGACAGAGGGGAGACAGAGAGAGACAGAGGAGAGAGAGAGAGACAGAGGATAGAGAGAGAGAGACAGAGGATAGAGAGAGAGACAGGAGAGAGAGAGAGACACACACAGAGGAGAGAGAGAGGGGAGAGAGAGACAGAGGAGAGAGAGAGACAAAGGGGAGAGAGAGAGACAGAGGGGAGAGAGAGAGACAGAGGGGGGAGATAGAGACAGAGGAGAGAGAGACAGACAGAGGAGAGAGAGACAGACAGAAGAGAGAGAGACAGAGGAGAGAGAGAGAAAGGGAGAGACAGAGACAGAAGGGAGAGAGAGAGGGGAGAGAGAGAGAGACAGAGGGGAGAGAGAGACAGAGGGGAGAGAGAGATAGAGGGGGGAGAAAGAGAGAGACAGGAGGGAGAGAGAGAGAGACACACACAGAGGAGAGAGAGAGAGAGGAGAGAGAGACAGAGGAGAGAGAGAGAGACAAAGGGGAGAGAGAGAGAGAGACAGAGGGGAGAGATAGAGACAGAGGGGAGAGATAGAGACAGAGGGGAGAGAGATAGAGGGGAGAGAGACAGAGGGGAGAGAAAGAGAGACACAGAGGGGAGAGAGAGACACAGAGGGGAGGGGGAGAGAGACAGACAGAGGGGAGGGGGAGAGAGACAGAGGAGAGAGAGACAGAGGAGAGAGAGAGACAGAGGAGAGAGAGAGACAGAGGAGAGAGAGAGACAGAGGAGAGAGAGAGAGACAAAGGGGAGAGAGAGAGAGACAGAGGGGAGAGATAGAGACAGAGGGGAGAGATAGAGACAGAGGGGAGAGAGATAGAGGGGAGAGAGACAGAGGGGAGAGAAAGAGAGACACAGAGGGGAGAGAGAGACACAGAGGGGAGGGGGAGAGAGACAGACAAAGGGGAGGGGGAGAGAGACAGAGGAGAGAGAGACAGAGGAGAGAGAGAGACAGAGGAGAGAGAGAGACAGAGGAGAGAGAGACAGAGGAGAGAGAGAGACAGAGGAGAGAGAGAGATAGAGAGACAGAGGAGAGAGAGAGAGACAGAGGAGAGAGAGAGAGAGACAGAGGAGAGAGAGAGACAGAGGGGAGAGAGAGAGACAGAGGGGAGAGAGAGAGAGACAGAGGGGAGAGAGAGAGACAGAGGAGAGAGAGAGGAGAGAGAGAGAGACACAAAGGAGAGAGAGAGAGAGAGAGGGGAGAGAGAGACAGAGGAGAGAGAGAGAGAGACAAAGGGGAGAGAGAGAGACAGAGGGGAGAGAGAGAGACAGAGGGGGGAGATAGAGACAGAGGGGAGAGATAGAGACAGAGGGGAGAGATAGAGACAGAGGGAAAAGAGAGAGAGAGAGGGGAGAGAGAGAGAGAGAGACAGAGGGGAGAGAGAGAGAGAGAGACACAGAGGGGAGAGAGAGACACAGAGGGGAGGGGGAGAGAGAGAGACACAGACAGAGGGGAGGGGGAGAGAGAGAGACAGACAGAGGGGAGGGGGGGAGAGAGAGAGACAGATAGAGGGGAGGGGGAGAGGGTGGGAGACAGATAGAGGGGAGAGGGAGAGGGGGAGGGAGAGAGACAGAGGGGAGAGAGAGAGACTCACACTCACAGCAGCAAGCACCAATGAAAGCCAATATGAAGTCATTCACATGCACAGTGACAGCTCTGTCAAAAGTGAGCATAAATTAGCACTTAGCAGACGTGCTAAACAAAGCCCATTTCCCAGCCTGTCCCCTCATCATGTTACTCCTTTCCACAGTCTTTATCTCTTTCACT
Organism: Bombina bombina; assembly: GCF_027579735.1. Lineage (NCBI taxonomy): Eukaryota > Metazoa > Chordata > Amphibia > Anura > Bombinatoridae > Bombina > Bombina bombina. The sequence continues at coordinate 462,640,352 of NC_069505.1, read as the reverse complement.
TCTCTGACCAAAAAATATAGAAATCCTATTGCTCCTTGGAACAGCTCCCTCCCTTATCCACAATCAATCTTTATAGCCAACATTTTAATATACGTGCATTTTTGACCCCATAGTTTGTACAGTTATGTACACCCTCTAAAATCAAACAAGTTGTCAGTTACTAATATATTGTTCATTCATACAGCAAAGACAATTAAATTATTCCTTAAGATGTCACTGCTGGCCTGGGCTTGCAGTTATTTATCTTTTTCGGCATCCATCATTGCATGATGGCATTGCTATGCATGCAATGATGGATGCCTAAAAAGATAAATAACTGCAAGCCCAGCAGTCACATCTTATGGAATAATGTAGTTGTCTTTGCTGTTGTACTTTTTACTTACGAGGCCTAAAGTAAAGTTAATTTAAACTGGTCTGGTGGTGATGGTCCTTCCTTACCTGGGCTAAAGGCAAGCTTGGTGATGAGGACGGTCCGGTCCAGTCACGTCAGTCAGTGTCACTGTCAGACACAGAAGACTGAGAGACTGTCACTAACTTGTCATGACTCCTGAATCCATTCCACCGGGTCCACCCACGTGGCACTGGCTCCGCACCACCGTCCCGGCGTCCTCCTCCTGAGTCTCCTCTTCTCCAGCACACTAAGCAGTAAGCACAGTCCTCCAGGACCTCTGACTCACGACTGAGCAGGGAGTGAGAGAGCAGCACAGGCACTGGGAACTGAGGGAGGGCAAGGCAGCACGTCCACGCACAGTAGTTGCTCTTCTAGCAGCAGCTCCCTCCAGTACTACTGAGTCTTCCCACCAGTCTGACTGTGTCGGCGCGAGAGACGTCACATGACCCCCAGCAGCCCAGCAGCAGGCACGCCTCCCGAGTCTCCACAGTGCTGCTGATTGGCTCAAAAATCTAGCTCATCATGGAGGCGGTTTTGAGATCCATGTTGCGCAATTAATGGAGGGCAGCGGACCGGCTCACTGCCTCCTAATTGCGCAACATGGTGAATTTGGCAGCGCAAGTGCAGAGTATACACAGTACAGTGACTGTGGCTGAGTAATCGCCATCGGGGTGGGGGGGTTACCCTTGGGGCGGGGTGGGTGTGGCCAAAATATAATAAAATAAAAAACACTTTTTTTTTTTAATAAATAATATTTTAAATCTTTTTTTCCCTGATTGGACAGGGGAGGCACTGCCTCCCCTGCCTCCTATTACTGCACGTCACTGCTTCAGCCGGATGATGGACCTCTTCAGCCGGATGATGGATCTCTTCAGCCCGATGATGGACCTCTTAAGCCCGATGATGGACCTCTTCAGCCGGATGATGGATCTCTTCAGCCCCCGTTTAGGCTTGGATGAAGACTTCGGAGCCTCCTCTGGACGGATCGGTGATACCCGGCGTGGTGAAGATAAGGTAGGGAGATCTTCAGGGGCTTAGTGTTAGGTTTATTTAAGGGGGGTTTGGGTTAGATTAGGGGTATGTGAGTGGTGGGTTGTAATGTTGGGGGGTATTGTATGTTTTTTTTACAGGCAAAAGAGCAGAATTCTTTGGGGCATGCCCCGCAAAAGGCCCTTTTAAGGGCTGGTAAGGTAAAAGAGCTTTTCCATTTGTATTTTAGAATAGGGTAGGGCATTTTTTTTATTTTGGGGGGCTTTGTTATTTTATTAGGGGGCTTAGAGTAGGTGTAATTAGCTTAAAATTGTTGTAATATTTTTCTAATGTTTGTAAATTATTTTTTTATTTTTTTGTAACTTAGTTCTTTTTTTATTTTTTGTACTTTAGTTAGTTTATTTAATTGTATTTAATTGTAGGTATTTGTATGTAATTAATTTATTGATAGTGTAGTGTTAGGTTTAATTGTAGATAATTGTAGGTATTTTATTTAATTAATTTATTGATAGTGTAGTGTTAGGTTTAATTGTTACTTAGGTTAGGATTTATTTTACAGGTAATTTTGTAATTATTTTAACTAGGTAGCTATAAAATAGTTATTAACTATTTAATAGCTATTGTACCTGGTTAAAATAAATACAAAGTTGTCTGTAAAATAAATATTAATCCTAAAATAGCTACAATATAATTATAATTTATATTGTAGCTATATTAGGGTTTATTTTACAGGTATGTATTTAGCTTTAAATAGGAATAATTTATTTAATAAGAGTTAATTTATTTAGTTAGATAAAAATTATATTTAACTTGGGGGGGTGTTAGTGTTAGGGTTAGAATTTAGGGGTTAATAAATTTAATAGAGTAGCGGTGAGGTCCGGTCAGCAGATTAGGGGTTAATACTTGAAGTTAGGTGTCGGCGATGTTAGGGAGGGCAGATTAGGGGTTAATACTATTTATTATAGGGTTATTGAGGCGGGAGTGAGGCGGATTAGGGGTTAATAACTTTATTATAGTAGCGGTGAGGTCCGGTCGGCAGATTAGGGTTTAATAAGTGTAGGTAGGTGGCGGCGACGTTGGGGGCGGAAGATTAGGGGTTAATAAATATAATATAGGGGTCAGCGGTGTTATGGGCAGCAGATTAGGGGTACATAGGGATAACGTAGGTGGCGGCGGTGTACGGAGCGGCAGATTAGGGGTTAAAAAATATGCAGGGGTCAGCGATAATGGGGGCGGCAGATTAGGGGTTAATAAGTGTAAGGTTAGGGGTGTTTAGACTCGGGGTACATGTTAGGGTGTTAGGTGCAGACTTAGGAAGTGTTTCCCCATAGGAAACAATGGGGCTGCGTTAGGAGCTGAACGCTGCTTTTTTGCAGGTGTTTTTTCATCTCAAACTGCCCCATTGTTTCCTATGGGGGAATCGTGCCTAACGCAGCCCTTCTGTGAACTCTAAATACCAGCGGTATTTAACAGGTGCGGGGGGGAAAAAACACCCGTAGCTAACGCACCCCTTTGGCCGCAGAACTCTAAATCTAGCGGATTGTGCTCTCACCCAGAGTTGTGCGGGAAAAAGCACTAATTGGCAAAAATGCAAGTCAATAGATAATAAATAGCCCTGTGATCAGGGGGCTGTCAGAAGAGGCTTATATACAAGGTAATCACAGAGGTAAAAAGTATATTAATATAACCATTGGCTGTGCAAAACTGGGGAATGGGTAATAAAGGGATTATCTATCTTTTTAAACAATAAACATTTTGGATTTCACTGTCTCTTTAAGCAAACTATTGTTTTTTGGTTAATAAAATGGAAAAAACATAGCTCACAAAAAACAAATTAAATGCTATCATGAGAACATTCATTTAACAAGCGTTTGCACTTTTAAAAGTATAAATTCTAAAATTAAACAAAATAATATAAAATTATTAATTGCAAAAAACACAAATTGAAACGAATCAATATTAACGCCTAGATTTAGAGTTCTGCAGGAGCCGTCAAAAGCAGCGTTAAGGGGTCCTAACGCTGCTTTTGGCCGCCCGCTGGTATTTAGATTCAGCCAGGTAAAGGTCTAACGCTCACTTTCAAGCTGCGACTTTTCCATACCGCCAATTGCGTATCCTATCTTTTCAATGGGATCTTCCTAACGCCGGTATTTAGAGTCTTGGCTGAAGTGAGCGGTACACCCTCTACCGACAAGACTCCTACCGCCCATGGAAAGGCTGTAGTTAAGAGCTTTATGGGCTAACGCCGGTATATAAAGCTCTTAACTACAGTGCTCTAAAGTACACTAACACCCATAAACTACCTATGTACCCCTAAACCGAGGTCCCCCCACATCGCCGCCACTATAATACATTTTTTAACCCCTAATCTGCCGACCTACATTACATTATTCCTATGAACCCCTAATCCCTAACATCACTGACATCTATATTATATTTATTAACCCCTTATCTGCCCCCCCCAACGTCGCCGCTACTTTACGTACACTTATTAACCTCTAATCTGCCGACCGGACCTAGCCGCTACTCTAATAAAGTTTTTAACCCCTAAACCGCAGCACTCCCGCCTTGCAAACCCTATAATAAATAGTATTAACCCCTAATCTGCCCTCCCTAACATCGCCGCCACCTAACTTCAAGTATTAGCCCCAATCAGCCAATCAGATTGAGCTCGCATTCTATTGGCTGTTCCGATCAGCCCATAGAATGCGAGCTCAATCTGATTGGCTGATTGGATCAGCCAATCGGATTGAACTTGAATCTGATTGGTTGATTCAATCAGCCAATCAGATTTTTCCTAGCTTAATTCTGATTGGCTGATAGAATCCTATCAGCCAATCGGAATTCGAGGGACGCCATCTTGGATGACGTCACTTAAAGGAGCCTTCATTCGTCGTCTAGTCGTCGGTCAAGAAGGATGTTCCACGCCGGAGGTCTTGAAGATGGAGCCGCTCCTCGTCGGATGGATGAAGATAGAAGATGCCCCTTGGATGAAGATGTCTGCCGGTCCGGATGTCCTCTTCTGCCCGGTTAGGATGAAGACTTCTGCCGGTCTGGATGTCCTCTTCTGCCCCATCAGATGAAGACTTCGGCCCAGTTGGGTGAAGACGACTCAAGGTAGGGAGCTCTTCAGGGGGGTAGTGTTAGGTTTATTTAAGGGGGGTTTGGGTTAGAGTAGGGGTATGTGGGTGGTGGGTTGTAATGTTGGGGGGTGGTATTGTGTTTTTTTTTTACAGGCAAAAGAGCTGATTACTTTGGGACATGCCCCGCAAAAAGCCCTTTTAAGGGCTGGTAATAGAGCTGTTAACTTTTGTAATTTAGTTATTTAGATTAGGGTAGGGAAAGTTTTTTGTTTTATTAGGGGGCTTAGAGTAGGTGTAATTAGCTTAAAATTCTTGTAATCTTTTTTTATTTTTTGTTATTTAGAGTTTGTTTTTTTTGGTAATTTAGTTTAGTTTATTTAATTGTAGGTAATTGTAGGTAATTTATTTAATTCATTTATTGATAGTCTAGAGTTAGGTTTAATTGTAACTTATAAGAAAAAGAAGCACAAAAGCGCCAACATGGCCTAGTAACGTCACGGCAGTCAGATACAAAACATCAGCAGGATAGGAAATATACTCACAAGCGTAGCGCACCCAAATGGTGCTATTGTGGCAGCCTGGAACATCAAACAGTGGTCCAGCTCACTGGTGTCTCCAGCCAGATAGAGATGATCCTTGGCGAGGGCCTATCCTATGATGCCTATAAGGGCAAAAAAGGCAAACACATAGCCCAGTAACGTTTGTACACCAGATAAAAAAGGATTCAAGGTTGTACTTACAGGAAACAAAGCACCACCAGGTGCAATATCAGCAGTACTGGGACCTCTCAGCCGCCCAGTGGACTGTGGAATCCAATTTGCAGGATGCAGAAAATCACCACTTTGGAAGATAGGACTAGCACACACACTCTGCCCCCAAACAGGAGCAGAATAATTGTGATAAAGCAAGTGTATATTTAAAAACTTTTATTTTAAAAACAGCGACATGTTTCTCAGCCACCACAGGCTGTTTTCTCAGGCTATCCTAGCCTGAGGAAACAGCCTGTGGTGGCTGAGAAACATGTCGCTGTTTTTAAAATAAAAGTTTTTAAATATACACTTGCTTTATCACAATTATTCTGCTCCTTTTTGGGGGCAGAGTGTGTGTGCTAGTCCTATCTTCCAAAGTGGTGATTTTCTGCATCCTGCAAATTGGATTCCACAGTCCACTGGGCGGCTGAGAGGTCCCAGTACTGCTGATATTGCACCTGGTGGTGCTTTGTTTCCTGTAAGTACAACCTTGAATCCTTTTTTATCTGGTGTACAAACGTTACTGGGCTATGTGTTTGCCTTTTTTGCCCTTATAGGCATCATAGGATAGGCCCTCGCCAAAGATCATCTCTATCTGGCTGGAGACACCAGTGAGCTGGACCACTGTTTGATGTTCCAGGCTGCCACAATAGCACCATTTGGGTGCGCTACGCTTGTGAGTATATTTCCTATCCTGCTGATGTTTTGTATTCGACTGCCGTGACGTTACTAGGCCATGTTGGCGCCTCTGTGCTTCTTTTTCTTATAGATCATGCCACACCAGGATGACCGTCCTATGACAGAGAGCTGCCTTCTTTCTTTTGGATTATTCTTTGTGCGGACATTTTGTTATTTGATTATACCAATATCATCTGGGTCCACTTGTGAGCATATCATCTCTAATAATCTGATATAAGTGTGCTAGGTTTATTGTATATTCTCTTAATTATCTGTATATATCTGCTTACTGTTTGCTGCTTATTGTTAGCGCCCCCTAGGAGTGTGGTGTGTGTTCTATATGCACCACCCTCCTTATATCTTTAATTATAACTTAGGTTAGGATTTATTTTAAAGGTAATTGTGTAATTATTTTAACTAGGTAGCTATTAAATAGTAAATAACTATTTAATATCTATTGTACCTAGTTAAAATAAATACAAAGTTGCCTGTAAAATAAATATAAATCCTAAAATAGCTACAATATAATTATTCGTTATATTGTAGCTATATTAGGGTTTATTTTACAGGTAAGTATTTAGTTTTAAATAGGAATAATTTAGTTAATAAGATTTAATTTATTTTGTTAGATTAAAATTATATTTAATTTAGGGGGGTGTTAGGATTAGGGTTAGACTTAGCTTTAGGGGTTAATACATTTATTATAGTAGCGGCGAGGTCCGGTCGGCAGATTAGGGGTTAATACTTGAAGTTAGGTGGCGGCGATGTTAGGGAGGGCAGATTAGGGGTTAATACTATTTATTATAGGGTTTGTGAGGCGGGAGAGCGGCGGTTTAGGGGTTAATAACTTTATTAGAGTAGTGGCGAGGTCCGGTCGGCAGATTAGGGGTTAATAAGTGTAGCTAAGGTAGAGGCGACGTTGGGGGGGGGCAGATTAGGGGTACATAGGTATAATGTAGGTTGCGGCGGGGTCCTGAGCGGCAGATTAGGGATTAATTGTGTAATGCAGGTGTCAGCGATAGCGGGGGCGGCAGATTAGGGTTTAATAAGTGTAAGGTTAGGGGTGTTTAGACTCGGGTTCATGTTAGGGGGTTAGGTGCAGACTTAGAAACTGTTTCCCCATAGGAAACAATGGGGCTGCGTTAGGAGCTTAACACTGCTTTTTTGCAGGTGTTAGGTTTTTTTTCATCCCAAACTGCCCCATTGTTTCCTATGGGGGAATTGTGCACGAGCACGTTTTTCAAGCTAGCCGCTACCGTAAGCAACGCTGGTATTGAGGGTTGAAATAGCGGTAAATATGCCTTTATGCTCCCTTTTTGGAGCCTAACGCAGCCCTTCAGAGAACTCTAAATACCAGCGTTGTTTAGAAGCAGCGCTAGAAAAAAAACATGCGTAGCTAACACACCCCTTCGGCCGCAAAACTCTAAATCTAGGCGTAAATGAATTAGTTGTATCTGTGAAAATAATTGTAAAAAGCCTTCAATATTATTTTTCCTTATAGCTTTCATTACGGCTAAATTGCGAGTTTGGCGTTAGCCTTAAAAAGCAGCGTTAAGGGGTCCTAATGCTGCTTTTTAACGCCTGCTGGTAATACAAGTTTGGCAGGTATAGGTGTACCGCTCACTTTTCTTCTGCGACTTTTCCATAACGCAAATCCCCTTACGTCAATTGCGTATCTTATCTTTTTAATGGGATTTTCCTAACGCCGGTATTACAAGTCTCTACCTCCAAGACTCCTACCGCATTTAAGAGTCAGTAGTTAAGAGTTTTATGGGCTAACGCCGAAACATAAAGCTCTTAACTAAAGTGCTACAAAGTACACTAACACCCATAAACTACCTATTAACCCCTAAACCGAGGCCCCCCACATCGCAAACACTAAAATGAAACATTTTAACCCCTAATCTGCCGACCGGACATCGCCGCCACCTACATTATACCTATGAACCCCTAATCTGCTGCCCATAACATCGCCAACACCTACATTTTAGTTATTAACCCCTAATCTAATCTGCCCCCCCAACGTCGCCGCAACTATATTAAATTTATTAACCCCTAATCTGCCGCGGCCAACGTCGCCGCCACTATAATAAATGTATTAACCCCTAAACCGCTGCACTGCCGCCTCTCAAACACTATAAAATTTGTTATTAACCCCTAATATGCCGTCCCTAACATCGCCGCCACCTACCTACAATTATTAACCCCTAATCTGCCGCCCCCAACGTTGCCGCTACTATATTAAATGTATTAACCCCTAAACCTAAGTCTAACCCTAACAACCCCCTAACTTAAATCTATTTTTAATAAATCTAAATAAAATTACTATAATTAAATAAATTATTCCTATTTAAAACTAAATACTTACCTATAAAATAAACCCTAATATAGCTACAATATAACTAATAGTTACATTGTAGCTATTTTAGGATTTATTTTTATTTTACAGGCAACTTTGTATTTATTTTAACTAGGCACAATAGTTATTAAATAGTTATTAACTATTTAATAACTACCTAGATAAAATAAATACAAATATACCTGTAAAATAAACCCTAACCTAAGTTACAATTACACCTAACACTACTCTATAATTAAATTAATTACCTAAACTACCTACAATTAAATACAATTAAATTAAATAAACTAACGTCGGTCAAGGAGGATGTTCCGCGTGAGGTCTTCAAGATGGTGCAGCTCCGCTCCGGAAGGATGAAGAAAGAAGATGCCGCTTGGATGAAGACTTCTTCCGGTCTGGATGTCCTCTTCTGCCCGGATAGGATGAAGACTTCGGACCCTCTGGAGGACCTCTTCTTGCCGGATTAGATGAAGACTTCGGCCCGGCTGGGTGAAGACGGCTCAAGGTAGGGTGATCTTCAGGGGGTTAGTGCTAGGTTTTTTTAAGGGGGGATTGGGTGGGTTTTAGAGTAGGGGTATGTTGGTGGTGGGTTTTAATGTTGGGGGGAATTGTATTTTTTTTTACAGGTAAAAGAGCTGATTACTTTGGGGCAATGCCCCGCAAAAAGCCTTTTTAAGGGCTGGTAAAAGAGCTGATTACTTTGGGGCAATGCCCCGCAAAAGGCCCTTTTAAAGGCTATTTGTAATTTAGTGTAGGGTAGGGAATTTTATTATTTTGGGGGGCTTTTTTATTTTATTAGGAGGATTAGATTAGGTGTAATTAGTTTAAAATATTGTAAATTCTTTTATATTTTCTGTAATTTAGTGTTGTTGTTTTTTCATAATTTAGTTTATTTAATTTAATTGTAGGTAGTTTAGGTAATTAATTTAATTATAGAGTAGTGTTAGGTGTAATTGTAACTTAGGTTAGGGTTTATTTTACAGGTATATTTGTATTTATTTTATCTAGGTAGTTATTAAATAGTTAATAACTATGTCATAACTATTGTGCCTAGTTAAAATAAATACAAAGTTGCCTGTAAAATAAAAATAAATCCTAAAATAGCTACAATGTAATTATTAGTTATATTGTAGCTATATTAGGGTTTATTTTATAGGTAAGTATTTAGTTTTAAATAGGAATAATTTATTTAATTATAGTAATTTTATTTAGATTTATTAAAAATAGATTTAAGTTAGGGAGGGGTTAGGGTTAGACTTAGGTTTAGGGGTTAATACATTTAATATAGTAGCGGCGACGTTGGGGGCGGCAGATTAGGGGTTAATAATTGTAGGTAGGTGGCGGCGATGTTAGGGACGACAGATTAAGAGTTTATAACAAATCTATAGTGTTTGCGAGGCGGGAGTGTGGCGGTTTAGGGGTTAATACATTTATTATAGTGGCGGCGATGTCCGTCGGCAGATTAGGGGTTAATAATTGTAGGTAGGTGGCGGTGACGTTGGGGGCGGCAGATTAGGGGTTAATAAATATAATGTAGGTGTTGGCAATGTTAGGGGCAGCAGATTAGGGGTTCATAGGTATAATGTAGGTGGCGGCGGTGTCCGGAGCGGCAGATTAGGGGTTAATAATATAATGCAGGTGGTGAGGATGTCGGGGGCAGCAGATTAGGGGTTAATAAGTGTAAGGTTAGGGGTGTTTAGACTCGGGGTTCATGTTAGGGTGTTAGGTGTAGACTTAGAAAGTATTTTCCCATAGGAAACAATGGGGCTGCGTTAGGAGCTGAACGCTGCTTTTTTGCAGGTGTTAGGTTTTTTTCAGTCGTCTCAGCCCCATTATTTTCTATGGGGAAATCATGCACGAGCATGTTTTAGCCAGCTTACCACTACCGTAAGCAACGCTGGTATTACAGTGAGAAGTGGCGCTAAATTTGCTCAACGCTCACTTTTCAGAGGCTAACGCAGCCATTCAGAAAACTTGTAATACCAGCGTTGTTTAAAGTGAGCGATGGAAAAAAAGGTTCATTAGCAACGCACGGCTTTACCGACAAAACTCGTAATCTAGCAGTTAGTTTTTTGTTTTGCTTAAATACAAATTGCTGTTAGATTATTTCTTATGTTTTTTCAATTAAAATGGAGCAAAATGCAATGACAGATGACTTTCTGCAGCCTGACAAAGCTACTATGACATCATAATGATGACATCACATTGTGGAGCCTGACGACGCTACTATGACATCATAATGATGACATCACAGTGTGACTGCAGAGCTCCTATGTAAATAGCACTTTACACACAAAGCTGCATTTTCTCTGGACCTGTTGGTTAAAGAGGTTGTGATTTGTGAGTGAGCTTAGTGTGTTCATCTTGCAGACATTGCTAGCGTGAGAATTACAATGGCGATTGTAGTTGGTTTTGCGTTCTTCCTACTTTGTGTGATCCTCACCTCAGGTAAGCTGAAATATCCCTTGGGAGCCATGTAGTAAATAACTAGCTACAAGCACAGATAGGGTTCGGGGTTTCTGCTGTTTGTTAAATACAAATATTTTGGAACTTTGAGGTCTAGATTTAGTAAAAGGAGAGTGTTAGACACTCGCCTGTTCCAAATGAAGCTTCTCCCTGTAGCTAATAAAGCTTACCTTGTGATTGTAAAGAAAATAAAAAAACTCTGCAGTAGCATTGATAAGAATATAATAAATCTGGGAGAAACATGTACTATAGATTTCTCTTGTTTAATTGAAAGTGATAAGGAAACCCATGGAAATATGATATTTATCCTAAGCTAATAAGCCAATGACAAGAGTATACAGGTACCAGATAGTATACAGCTATTCATAAATAAGGTTTCAGTAAAATCAGAGAGCCCCAATACCATTGCATAGAAGGGTGACACTATGTACATTACCAGGGGGATTTTACCTAATAGTCTGTGTTTTACTACAGGTGAGGCAGTAGGAGATGTCACTAAATACAGCAGGGACGAGCTGCCAGCTGAAGTGACAACATCAACTTATTCTAAAGATGAGGAGGATTTTCTAAAATCTATCATCCCAGTTTACAAGTTCTGGAAGAGACATAGAGAACTCTTTGTTCTGTTTGTTGTTGGTGCGATTCTCCTTCTAACTGTGATAGGACTCATATCTGCTGTGTATTATACGTAAGTACCGGAATCTCATTTATTATTTATCATCATCAATAAGTACAAAATGTAAATATAAAGCTAAGTTTTACTCAACATGGTCTATATTTAGTGTACAATATATATATATATATACACACATACACATACACACACATACAGTATATGTACCCTCAGCAGTGAGGTATAATACTCACAGTATTCAGTACAAAGCATGATGTGATATTTTTATGCACATATAAAGACCTGACACTAAGGGTACTTATTACCGTAAAAGCTTTAGCAGGTAGGTTTCATATAAAGAGCCACAACTACTCAAGTAGATTAAGCAACAAAGTAAAGTCATAACGTAAGTCACAGCCTGTAAGGGATTTAGTACTAATAAAATAAAACCTTTCTTTGCAGGTGTCAGTACTTCAAGCGGAAGGGTCAGAAGAAAGACAGTGCCACCATCATGGAAGAAGGGACACCAAGTGAGGAGGAAGAGGAGTCCAGCACTGAGTATTTTTCTGCCCTAGAGGAGTAACTCCTCTTTCAAAGGAGCCTGTAAATAGCATATGGCCAATGTAACACGACAGTTAGAAAACTGTAAATAAATTTAGATCTGATTCTGTACAAGATATTATTTTCTTTATTTGTATCTCCCCTCCCTCCAGTAACCCCCCAGTGATGTTTGTGCTACCGGTGATCTGATTCTGTACTAGATATTCTAGTCTTTATTTGTATCTCCTCTCCCTCCAGTAACCCCCCAGTGATGTTTGTGCTACCAGTGATCTGATTCTGTACTAGATATTCTTATTTTTATTTGTATCTCCCCTCCCTCCAGTAACCCCCCAGTGATGTTTGTGCTACCAGTGATCTGATTCTGTACTAGATATTCTTGTCTTTATTTGTATCTCCCCTCCCTCCAGTAACCCCCCAGTGATGTTTGTGCTACCAGTGATCTGATTCTGTACTAGATATTCTTATTTTTATTTGTATCTCCCCTCCCTCCAGTAACTCCCCAGGGATGTTTGTGTTACCAGTGATCTGATTCTGTACTAGATATTCTTTTTTTTATTTGTATTTCAAAAACAGGATGTATGCTTATGAGAAGGGCCATTTTTGGTTCAGAACATGGGTAGCACTAGCTGATTGGTGTCTAAATTCAAATCAAACAGTAGTAGAGCAGCATACCAAATAAATCAGTAGTAGTGCTGCATAACAAATCAGACAGTGGTAGCGCTGCATAGCAAATCAGACAGTGGTTGTGCTGCATGGCAAATCAGACAACCATTGTGCTGCATAGCAAATCAGACAGTGATTGTGCTGCATAACAAATCAGACAGTGGTTGCGCTGCATAACAAACCAGACAGTGGTTGCGCTGCATAACAAATCAGACAGTGGTTGCGCTGCATAACAAACCAGGCAGTGGTTGCGCTGCATAAGACATCAGACAGTGGTAGTCTTACATTCAAATCCCATCAAAGCCGTAGCATAAAACTCATAACTAAAGTGCTAAAAAGTACACTAACACCCATAAACTACCTATTAACCCCTAACCCGAGGTCCTCCCGCATCGCAAACACTAAAATAAAATTATTAACCCCTAATCTGCTCCAGACATCGCCGCCACTATAATAAACATATTAACCCCTAAACCACCGCACTCCCGCCGTGCAAACACTAGTTAAATATTATTAACCCCTAATCTGCTGCCCCTAACATCGCCGCCACCTACATTATACTTATTAACCCCTAGTCTGCCGTCCCCAACATCTCCGCCACTATTCTAAATTTATTAACCCTTTAAACCAAAGTCTAACCCTAACACCCCCTAACTGAAATATAATTAAAATAAACCTAAATAAAATTCCTATCATTACCTAAATTATTCCTATTTACACTACAATTACATTAATTACATAAATTAAATACAATTACCTAAATTACAAAAAAAACCAAACTAAATTACACAAAATAAAAAAGACATTATCAGATATTTAAACTAATTACACCTAATCTAATAGCCCTATCAAAATAAAAAAAGCCCTCCCAAAAAAAACAAAAAACCTAGCCTAAATTAAACTATCAATTGCCCTTAAAAGGGCCTTTTGCAGGGCATTGCCCCAAATAAATCAGCTTTTACCTGGAAAAAAAATACAAACAACCCCCTAAAGAGTAAAACCCACCACCCACACAACCAACCCCCCAAATAAAACCCTAACTAAAAAAACCTAAGCTCCCCATTGCCCTGAAAAGGGCATTTGGATGGGCATTGCCCTTAAAAGGGCATTTAGCTATATTGCTGCCCAAAGCCCTAACCTAAAAATAAAACCCACCCAATACACCCTTAAAAATCCTAACACTAACCCCCGAAGATTCACTTACCGGGAGAAGTCTTCATCCAAGCGGCAAGATGTCCTCAACAAAGCCGGCAGAAGTGGTCCTCCAGACAGGCAGAAGTCTTCACCCAGACGGCATCTTCTATCTTCATCCTTCCAACACGGAGCGGCTCCATCTTTAAGACATCCGGCACAGAGCATCCTCTTCTTCCGACGTCTTCTTGCTGAATGACGGTACCTTTAAGTGACGTCATCCAAGAGGGCGTCCCTTAGATTCCGATTAGGTGATAGAATTCTATCAGCCAATCGGAATTAAGGTTGAAAAAATCCTATTGGCAGTTCCAATCAGCCAATAGGATTGAGCTTGCATTCTATTGGCTGATTGGATCAGCCAATAGAATGCGAGCTCAATCCTATTGGCTGATTGGATCAGCCAATAGGATTGAAGTTCAATCCTATTGGCTGATTGCATCAGCCAATAGGATTTTTTCAACCTTAATTCCGATTGGCTGATAGAATTCTATCAGCCAATCGGAATCTAAGGGATGTCATCTTGGATGAAGTCACTTAAAGGTACCTTCATTCAGCAAGAAGACGTCGGAAGAAGAGGATGCTCTGCACCGGATGTCTTGAAGATGGAGCCGCTCCACGTCGGAAGAATGAAGATAGAAGATGCCGTCTGGGTGAAGACTTCTGCCCATCTGGAGGACCACTTCTGCCCATCTGGAGGACCACTTCTGCTGGCTTCGTTGAGGACATCTTGCCGCTTGGATAAAGACTTCTTCCGGTAAGTGGATCTTCGGGGGTTAGTGTTAGGATTTTTTAAGGGTGTATTGGGTGTTTTTTATTTTTAGGTTAGGGCTTTGGGCAGCAATAGAGCTTCAAATGCCCTTTTCAGGGCAATGGGGAGCTTAGTTTTTTTTAGTTAGGGTTTTATTTGGGGGGTTGGTTGTGTGGGTGGTGGGTTTTACTGTTGGGGGGGTGTTTGTATTTTTTTTTTCAGGTAAAAGAGCTTATTTCTTTGGGGCAATGCCCTGCAAAAGGCCCTTTTAAGGGCTATTGGTAGTTTAGGCTAGGGTTTTTTTATTTTGTTTTTTTTATTATTATTTTGATAGGGCTATTAGATTATGTGTAATTAGTTTAAATATCTTGTAATTTGTTTTTTATTTTGTGTAATTTAGTGTTTGTTTGTTTTTTGTAATTTAGGTAATTGTATTTGATTTATTTAATTGTATTTGATTTATTTAATTATATTTAATTTTACAGGTAAATTTGTATTTATTTTAGCTAGGTAGTTAATAAATAGTTAATAACTATTTAGTAACTATTCTACCTAGTTAAAATAAATACAAACTTGCCTGTAAAATAAAAATAAACCCTAAGATAGATACAATGTAACTATTAGTTATATTGTAGCTAGCTTAGGGTTTATTTTACAGGTAAGTTTTTAGTTTTAAATAGGAATAATTTAGGTAATGATAGGAATTTTATTTAGATTTATTTTAATTATATTTAAGTTAGTGGGTGTTAGGGTTAGGGTTAGACTTAGGTTTAAAGGGTTAATAAATGGGGGGCGGAGTTTGCCTGCATCCAAGATGGACGTTTCTCCTTAGAGCTCCGCATTTCAATCTGAGGAGATGCACCACCGCCCGCACAAAACTAATCAGAGAGGGCTCTAAAGGGGATATGTAACACCATGAACATGCGGTGCACCGGGAGATAACTTTTTTTATACCCCAAACTTCTAAATATCGCTCCTTATCTAAGGCGCAGAAGTCCGGTTGCAGCCGCCATCTTCCCTCAGTGCTTGAGCCGTTACTTTGAGTCAGCGCGACTACACCCCACCTCAGACAGCCTGCACAGTGAAGCGACCCTTAAGACAGCAGAGACACTTCGCCTCCGGAGCGTGAGTATGTGACCTGGCACCGCTCCACACACAGTCTTGTTCATAGCTCCCAGAACATCTTAACAGGGGCAAATCACAAGCAGAGCTAATGCAAATACAAGGGCGGCAAATACATAAAAAAAAGAACACCCAAATCTAGCCATACAATAGACCTACAGACAGCAATTTTAAACCCTGGGTTAAAGCATGGATACATAAGGGAAACCGCAACTTTATAACCCCCCTTCTAAGGTCAGGCAACAAACCTTTGGGCACATAGCAATTGGGCCTAGACTCCTGGAAAGACAGCATTCTCCACATGGCAACCATTTCATATGCTCCTACTTTCTAAATTTGGCCTTTCACATAATCCCCTCTCGCACCCTCAAGGCATTTATTGGAAGTCAGCTGAGAACATCATAAGCCCAAAACAGTTCCAAACACAATACCAGATCCTAAAGTGGCCCCAGAATATTGAAAACTTTAGGGGAACCTATAACAGTTTTGCTATCTCTTGAAAGTTTTTTTTCTTTTTCTACATTCAGCCATATCTGAACTTTCAGCCTATTTTCTCATCTCTAATACTTGCCTGCCATCTTGTGGACAACAGTGTTGTAACATACAGAGGATTTAATTTCTCCCAGCACCTTTTCATTTCTTATACAAGTCTGCCATCTGGTGGTTAAAGGTGTTATTACACACAGAGGACTTCAGGTTTCTCAGCAATTTTTCATTTCTAATGCAAGCCTGCCATCTAGTTTATATGGATATTATCGCACTAAGTTGATCTAAACATATAATTTAAACCCAAGAAAGTAAAGGAATCATAACTGTTTTGAAATTAATCCTCTTATCTCTTCCAAAAATAACCTCTCACAGAAAAATCTAGACAAGAGTATTAAAATGGCGGCAAAGAGGTTGAACAAATCAGAGAAGATGGGAGGGGGGAAAACACCCCAGTTACCTCTTACTTCAAGCAAACACAGAGTGATAACCCAGCTGAGCAAAGCACTGAAATCAGGGTATCTGCTGAAGTCACTCCACCGGAGTCTAACCCTATAGATGATAATACGCCTCTGACTAGAGCTGATCTACATCTACTTGTGTCCAAACAAGATATCACCAGCAGCTTCGACAAGCTATGGGCTAAAATGGACGCCATGCATACCTCTATGAACGAGAGTTTAAATGATATTAAGAAAGATATGTCAGACTTGGGCGCAAGGGTCGAATCCCTGGAAGAAAATAATGACAACATTATAGAAGATGTGGAGATGGCAGTCCAGCAGGCATCCCAACAACAGCAGGTAGTTAATGAACTGCTGGATAAGTTGGAGGATATGGAGAACAGGAGCAGAAGATGTAACATCCGTCTCAAAGGCATTCCAGAATCTGTAACACCTACAGACCTACCCTCATACCTTCATCAACTGTTTTGTGCGATTACAGGATTAGACACGTCCACAGAAATTGAAATAGAAAGGGCTCACAGAGCACTCAAGCCTAAGCCTAGAGCTGATTTCCCACCCAGAGATGTCATTGTGGCCTTCCTGAGATTCCCTGAAAAAGATAAGATCCTCAGGGACGCAGCAAAACAACCCACCTTCAAATTTAGGGGTAATGTGGTACACTTTTTCCAGGATCTTAGTAACAGAACTTTACAAAGAAGGGGAGCTTTGAGACCTCTCACAACTCTCTTAAGGAAAAAACAGATCCAGTACAGGTGGGGATACCCTTTTGCCCTCCACATTTCAAAGGACAATAAACTATTGACAATCAGAGATGCAGAGGGGATTCCAGATATCTGTGAAGCTTTGGATCTAGAAATACCCCCTACTCAAGGACCTTCATCATCCACTGAGACGCCGAAACCACAGAGGATACCCCTGAAGTCACAGAGATCACAGTGGGCAAGGATCCCTACGAAGAAACCTAAGAACACTTGACGGGTTCAACCTGAACCTTTTTGAACTAGCTTCCTCTCTGTCCCTCTCGAGAATACTTGGTTAATGGGACATGAAGATTAACCTCACAAGCTCCTGAACCAAAACCCGATACAGCCTTTCATCAGTAATGTTATGGATTTAGAAAATTGTTATGTTTATTGTTAGGTTAAAGTTTTGTATAGTAAGTAGGGGCTAACTCCCATTCTGGTTATTTAATGTTCACAGACTTAAAGACAGAAAGGCTGGAACTTATGTTTACACTATTAGCACTGTTTCCTTAGAAAGACCTCTTTCAACATGTTTGCCTTAAGCACTAAGAGGGTGGATAGGTGACACCTCCTCGGACTCTGAAAGTCCCCCTAGAAGAAGTTTTTTATGTTTAGTCAAGAAATAATTTTTTTGTTATTTATTTCAGGTTTAATTACATGGGTTGATAATGAGATGTATAACATGATTAACCTGTTTTGTTTTCTGTTCCTCTTTCTCTATCAGAATATCTCCTTCTCCACCTCTCTATTCTTCTCCTCAACCTTACCCTCAAAAAGACCACAAATGCTCCTGTCACGTAGAAGCTGGGCCGAAACTCATATGGGAACCTCGGATTCACCAAACTCAGATAGGTCCAATACGAGGTGTCAGGTAACCAAGAATGCACCAATACATAATGACTCCAAGGCACCTTTTAAACATTTAGATGGCTAGTACCAACATCACGCTAGTCTCACATAATGTGAGAGGCCTTAATTCAGACATAAAAAGAAGGAAGGCTATGTCACAATACAAACTCCTAGGGGCTAACGTCATATTTATGCAAGAGACCCATTTCATGTCCTCTCAGATCCCGAAGTACTGGGAGAAACAATTCCCTTTACATTACCATTCAACGGTTAACCAGAAAAAAAGGGGGGTGTCTATACTCCTCAACTCCTCCCTAAACTTCCATCACACTGATTCCATCATAGACAGGGAGGGTAGATACCTCATCATCAAAGGCACTATCAATGAAGTAGAACTAGTCTTTTGTAATGTATACGCTCCAAATGAGCATCAAGAGCAGTTCTTCACTAATTTATCCTACCTCCTCACTAGTTGGAATACAGCTAGGATTTTCTTAGCAGGTGACTTCAATGTCTCTCTATACACGCAGTCCCAAACTTCAAACATTCCTCTCACGGCTGCCCAACACAGAATGAATAAAAAGGTTCTCTCAATCTTTAAGACTATGGCAGGGCACAACCTACTGGATACATGGAAGGCTCTATATGGCGTTACAGCCGACCACACATTCTATTCCACAGCACACCGCAAATACTTCCGCTTAGACTACATTTTTTCAAGTCAGATCCTGACAGCTAATTTAGGCCTAGATTTGGAGTTCGGCGGTAAAAGGGCTGTTAACGCTCCGCGGGCTTTTTTCTGGCCGCACCATAAAATTAACTCTGGTATCGAGAGTTCAAACAAATGCTGCGTTAGGCTCCAAAAAAGGAGCGTAGAGCATTTTTACCGCAAAAGCAACTCTCGATACCAGAGTTGCTTACGGACGCGGCCGGCCTCAAAAACGTGCTCGTGCACGATTCCCCCATAGGAAACAATGGGGCTGTTTGAGCTGAAAAAAAACCTAACACCTGCAAAAAAGCAGCGTTCAGCTCCTAACGCAGCCCCATTGTTTGCTATGGGGAAACACTTCCTACGTCTGCACCTAACACTCTAACATGTACCCCGAGTCTAAACACCCCTAGCCTTACACTTATTAACCCCTAATCTGCCGCCCCCCGCTATCGCTGACCCCTGCATATTTTTTTTAACCCCTAATCTGCCGCTCCGTAAACCGCCGCCACCTACGTTATCCCTATGTACCCCTAATCTGCTGCCCTAACATCGCCGACCCCTATATTATATTTATTAACCCCTAATCTGCCCCCCTCAACGTCGCCGACACCTGCCTACACTTATTAACCCCTAATCTGCCGAGCGGACCTGAGCGCTACTATAATAAAGTTATGAACCCCTAACCCGCCTCACTAACCCTATCATAAATAGTATTAACCCCTAATCTGCCCTCCCTAACATCGCCGACACCTAACTTCAATTATTAACCCCTAATCTGCCGACCGGAGCTCACCGCTATTCTAATAAATGTATTAACCCCTAAAGCTAAGTCTAACCCTAACACTAACACCCCCTAACTTAAATATAATTTTTATCTAACGAAATAAATTAACTCTTATTAAATAAATGATTCCTATTTAAAGCTAAATACTTACCTGTAAAATAAATCCTAATATAGCTACAATATAAATTATAATTATATTATAGCTATTTTAGGATTAATATTTATTTTACAGGCAACTTTGTAATTATTTTAACCAGGTACAATAGCTATTAAATAGTTAAGAACTATTTAATAGTTACCTAGTTAAAATAATAACAAATTTACCTGTAAAATAAATCCTAACCTAAGATATAATTAAACCTAACACTAGACTATCAATAAAATAATTAAATAAACTACCTACAATTACCTACAATTAACCTAACACTACACTATCAATAAATTAATTAAACACAATTCCTACAAATAAATACAATTAAATAAACTAGCTAAAGTACAAAAAATAAAAAAGAACTAAGTTACAGAAAATAAAAAAATATTTACAAACATAATAAAAATGTTACAACAATTTTAAACTAATTACACCTACTCTAAGCCCCCTAATAAAATAACAAAGCCCCCCAAAATAAAAAATTCCCTACCCTATTCTAAATTAAAAAAGTTACAAGCTCTTTTACCTTACCAGCCCTGAACAGGGCCCTTTGCGGGGCATGCCCCAAGAATTTCAGCTCTTTTGCCTGTAAAAGAATAAATACAATACCCCCCCCCAACATTACAACCCACCACCCACATACCCCTAATCTAACCCAAACCCCCCTTAAATAAACCTAACACTAAGCCCCTGAAGATCTTCCTACCTTGTCTTCACCATACCAGGTTCACCGATCCGTCCTGAAGAGCTCCTCCGATGTCCTGATCCAAGCCCAAGCGGGGGCTGAAGAGGTCCATGATCCGGTCAAAGTCTTCATCCAAGCGGGGCAGAAGAGGATCTTCCATCCGATTGAAGTCATCATCCAGGCGGCATCTTCTATGGTCTTCCATCCGGAGCGAAGCGGCAGGATCCTGAAGACCTCCAGCGCGGAACATCCATCCGGACCGACGACTGAACGACGAATGACTGTTCCTTTAAGGGACGTCATCCAAGATGGCGTCCCTCGAATTCCGATTGGCTGATAGGATTCTATCAGCCAATCGGAATTAAGGTAGGAATTTTCTGATTGGCTGATGGAATCAGCCAATCAGAATCAAGTTCAATCCGATTGGCTGATCCAATCAGCCAATCAGATTGAGCTCGCATTCTATTGGCTGTTCCGATCAGCCAATAGAATTGTTGTAATATTTTTATTATGTTTGTAAATATTTTTTTATTTTCTGTAACTTAGTTCTTTTTTATTTTTTGTACTTTAGCTAGTTTATTTAATTGTATTTATTTGTAGGAATTGTGTTTAATTAATTTATTGATAGTGTAGTGTTAGGTTAATTGTAGGTAATTGTAGGTAGTTTATTTAATTATTTTATTGATAGGGTAGTGTTAGGTTTAATTATAACTTAGGTTAGGATTTATTTTACAGGTAAATTTGTAATTATTTTAACTAGGTAACTATTAAATAGTTCTTAACTATTTAATAGCTATTGTACCTGGTTAAAATAATTACAAAGTTGCCTGTAAAATAAATATTAATCCTAAAATAGCTATAATATAATTATAATTTATATTGTAGCTATATTAGGATGTATTTTACAGGTAAGTATTTAGCTTTAAATAGGAATCATTTATTTAATAAGAGTTAATTTATTTCGTTAGATAAAAATTATATTTAACTTAGGGGGGTGTTAGTGTTAGGGTTAGACTTAGCTTTAGGGGTTAATACATTTATTAGAATAGCGGTGAGCTCCGGTCGGCAGATTAGGGGTTAATAATTGAAGTTAGGTGTCGGCGATGTTAGGGAGGGCAGATTAGGGGTTAATACTATTTATGATAGGGTTAGTGAGGCGGGTTAGGGGTTCATAACTTTATTATAGTAGCGCTCAGGTCCGCTCGGCAGATTAGGGGTTAATAAGTGTAGGCAGGTGTCGGCGATGTTAGGGAGGGCAGATTAGGGGTTAATACTATTTATTATAGGGTTAGTGAGGCGGATTAGGGGTTAATACATTTATTATAGTAGCGCTCAGGTCCGCTCGGCAGATTAGGGGTTAATAAGTGTAGGCAGGTGTCGGCGACGTTGAGGGGGGCAGATTAGGGGTTAATAAATATAATATAGGGGTCGGCGATGTTAGGGGCAGCAGATTAGGGGTACATAGGGATAACGTAGGTGGCGGCGATTTGCGGTCGGAAGATTAGGGGTTAATTATTTTAAGTAGCTGGCGGCGACGTTGTGGGGGGCAAGTTAGGGGTTAATAAATGTAATACAGGGGTCGGCGGGGTTAGGGGCAGCAGATTAGGGGTACATAAGTATAACGTAGGTGGCGGTCGGCAGATTAGGGGTTAAAAATTTTAATCGAGTGGCGGCGGTGTGGGGGGACCTCGGTTTAGGGGTACATAGGTAGTTTATGGGTGTTAGTGTACTTTAGGGTACAGTAGTTAAGAGCTTTATAAACCGGCGTTAGCCAGAAAGCTCTTAACTCCTGCTATTTTCAGGCGGCTGGAATCTTGTCGTTAGAGCTCTAACGCTCACTTCAGAAACGACTCTAAATACCAGCGTTAGAAAGATCCCATTGAAAATATAGGCTACGCAAATGGCGTAGGGGGATCTGCGGTATGGAAAAGTCGCGGCTGAAAAGTGAGCGTTAGACCCTTTAATGACTGACTCCAAATACCAGCGGGCGGCCAAAACCAGCGTTAGGAGCCTCTAACGCTGGTTTTGACGGCTACCGCCGAACTCCAAATCTAGGCCTTAGTGTCTTCCTCTATTCACCCATGTGTGTGGTCCGATCACTCAATAGTCTTACTAAAGATGAAAGGGATTCTCCCATACAATAATACCAAAAGTTGGTCATTTGACCCTTTAACACTAAAATACCCAAACCATAAGGAGACGGTACTTAGACACATGGAGGACTACTGGAATCTCAACACGAACACAGTAGACAACCCCATACAGGTGTGGGCAGCTCATAAATCAGTTATAAGAGGGTTGTTGATTCAAATAAAGTCACACGCTAAACGTAAAGCGAAAACTTTTTTTGACTCACTTCAACGGGACATAGCTAACCTAGAGAAACGTCACAAACTGTCTGGTTCAACTAGTCTCTATAAATTACTACAAGACAAACGACAAGCACTTGACAAATTGCTCTCTGACCAATCATCTAGAGCAGGGCTTAGACTTCAATCTAAATATTTTCTATATGCAAATAAACCAGACAAATTCATGGCCTATAAAATTAGGAATAGAACTAGAGACATGTCTATCCCCTCCCTCTATAACTCTCAGGGAGTCCTGACGTCAAACCCCAAAGATATAGTCGACTCATTTGCGGCCTACTATGGATCTCTATATGACGGTCAGAAAGTAACTAAAACAGAAATGACACGGAACTCCCTAGACGTCTTTCTAGAGGAGGCAGCTTTACCCAAGATTAGCAAACAAGAACTAGACTCCTTAAATGCCGACATTACAGACAGGGAGGTCCTAGGGGTTCTTAAGGATTTAAAGCCAGGCAAGGCAGCGGGCCCTGACGGTTTCCCAGGGGACTATTACAAACAATTTAAACCAACTCTCACCAAACATATTGTCCAATTCTGCAACTCCATCCTAAAAGGTCATATGATCCCATCTGAATTGTTAGACGCTAAAATTATAGTACTCCCGAAACCAGGCAAAGATAAGACATTGTGTCAGAATTACAGGCCAATATCCCTAATAAACCAGGACCTAAAAATCTTCACAAAGATCCTAGCTAATCGTCTTAAACCCCTACTCCCCGGACTGGTTCACCCGGACCAGGTTGGCTTCATTCAAAATAGAGAAGCTCCAGATAATGTCAGGAGAATGGTGTCCCTGATTGACTACATGCATGAAACGAAAACGCCTTCTCTGCTCCTCTCTCTGGATGCAGAGAAGGCGTTTGAAAGAGTTGATTGGACATATATGCAGGCAGTGTTAACTAAGATAGGCATCTCTGGGGAATTCATGAGCGCAATTCAAAATATATATTCCACCCCCTCAGCGAGCGTGAGAGCCATGGGTCACCAGTCCGAAAGATTTGCTGTCCTCAATGGGACCCGTCAGGGATGCCCTCTGTCTCCATTACTGTTTGCACTGTGCATAGAACCCCTGGCCCAACATATTAGAAGATCCCCTGATATAACAGGTATTAAAATAAAGCAGAAGGAATATAAACTCACACTCTTCGCGGACGTTGTCCTCCTCTCCCTGTCAAGACCACTAATAACGCTTCTGAACCTCTACCAAACCCTCAACTCCTTCTCCTCCATATCAGGCTATAAAATTAACCTAGAGAAATGTGAAGCACTACCTGTGCATCTCCCGGACCATACCAAAAAACTGATAGAGGCTAACTTTGAATTTAAATGGGCCAAACACCTCCTCAGATACTTGGGGATTAATCTAACCACAAGCTCAACAGCACTATACAAGGCAAATTATCCCCCTATGTACAAATCTATTAAACAAGATTTAAATAAATGGAGTAAACTAAGATTCTCATGGTTTGGTAGACTGTCTGCAGTCAAAATGATGATATTGCCAAGGATCCTATATTTATTCCGCACCCTACCAATTAGAATACCAGCCCCAGACTTAGACGACCTCCAAAAACATATAATTAGTTTTATAAGGGGAAACAAAAAGGCTAGAATCCCTTCGGCAGTCCTCTCTAGGAACAGACAATTGGGGGGGTGGGGGCACCAAACCTTAAACACTACTATCAGGCAGCTAGATTAGCACAGACTGCCCTTCTCAACGACCCTGACGAGGACATTATATGGACCCAACTGGAATCAGATATTGCAGGACTTATCCTACGTGACTTATTTCTTTGGGACCCTAAACGGTGCCTTAGCACGAAGCAATACGAATACCCAGTGATAGATTTCATGATCAAGCAATGGTCCAGGCTGACCACTTCTTTGGCTCTACTCCCTATGCACTCCGTTAAAACCACACTCACAAGCCTAGTAAGACATGAACTGATCCCCATTATCAAAAAATGGGAAAATAGAGGACTCTATAGAATAGCTGACCTTATAGTAGGAGGTAAAATGATGAGCTACACACAATTACAAGAAAAATTACAGCCAATCAAATTAGAATGGTTCCTATACTTGCAGCTTACCTCCATCATTCACCCTCTCTTGCCATCCATAACTAAAAACTTGCCCTCTATGTTAGAGAACATATGCAGCACCTCATCCAGGCCCAAGAATACTATCTCCAGGCTTTACCAAGCAATCCAGCTAGCATCAGAAAACTCCAAATCCACCCTACAAACTAAATGGGAAAAGGATATCAACAAGGAAATGGAGATCCAGGATTGGCATATAACTCTCTCTAGTGCAGGAAAGGGATTGTTGAGTGCAGACATGTGGGAAAACTGCATTAAGACCAACTTCCGTTGGTATCTAACTCCACAGATAACCTCACACTCTACCAAAGATAGATCTAGACTTTGTTATAGAGGCTGCGGGGAGGTGGGGGACTATAAACACATGTGGTGGACTGCTCCCATACACATAGGGTGTGGAACCAACTATCCCGGTTTTTAAGCTCTATCCTAGACAGCCCTATTAAGCTTACCATGGAACAAGCTTTACTCCACGTCAGACTTAAAGAATTTAATAAATATATTAATTTGTTTATCAAGATAACATGCACTGCCACAAGGATTTGTATAGCCCGTCATTGGAGGGAGTGTGCCCCGTCCTGGGAAGAAATCAAACTCAAACTTAAATTTTATTACAGCATCTCAGAACAGGCAGCATTTCTCCTAGATACCCAAGAAACCTTTCAGAAAGTATGGTATTACTGGATATTACACAATATGTCCTAACACACTAGTCTAATCCACTAGAGCCCCCCACTTAGATTGCCCTACCCTTTGGAACTCAGAGCCCCCAGACATGACAGGTAAAACATGGATAAATAGGAGACATATTAATCCCACATATAACAAGTTTTTAAATAAAATGGAGCGGAGTGGTCAGGAGATATCCCCTTATCTGTATCTTACCTAACTCTCTTCCCCCTTCACTAATTCTTTATTTCGTTGATCCTTTTCCTGGTAATATGTAGCTTGTTTGGGCCTTAAAGCATCATAATTGTGCACAAAATTATTTTAATTCTAGCTTCAAACAGGAGATTCCTCACTGCATGGAATATTGTTTCACAATGTAGGATGCTATCAAGTTTTTCATGTAAGAGCGGCCTTACAAGTTATGACTTAGTAACTGAACGATTTAATGATTTGTAACTTGAATTATCTTAATTACTATGTAATTTTAGAGAACCAGGATTTCTGTTCTCTTGATTTGTTTTCCTTTTACACTTTTTCTGTTATTATGCCTTTGCTACAAAATAATAAAAATTACTTTATCATAAAGGGTTAATAAATTTAGAATAGTGGCGACGACGTTGGGGATGGCAGATTAGGGGTTAATAAATATAATGTAGGTGGCGGCGATGTTGGGGGCGGCAGATTAGGGGTTAACAAATGTTGGTAGGTGGCGGTGACATTGGGGGCAGCAGATTAGGGGTTAATAAATATAATGTAGGTGTCGGCGATGTTGGAGGATGCAGATTAGAGGTTAATACATATAATGTAGGTGGCGGCGATGTTGGGGGTGGCAGATTAGGGGTTAATAAGGTGTTTAGACTTGGGGTTCATGTTAGGGTGTTAGGTGTAAACATAAATTTTGTTTCCCCATAGGAATCAATGGAGCTGCGTTAGGGAGCTTTACGCTGCTTTTTTGCAGGTGTTAGACTTTTTTCAGCCGGCTCTCCCCATTGATGTCTATGGGGAAATAGTGCACGAGCACGTACAACCAGCTTTTAGCCAATCAGAGCTGGCTCAATGGAACTCCACGTTATAAATCTGATGGAATCCTGATCCTGTACATTTTGTTTATGGAGTCTACCTGTCGAACTCATATGATCTGTTCTTAACAGTGAATCCCTAGTACGCCCCGTAGCCTTACTTCTAGAAAACCCAGGAAACCCACCGAAAGAAACAGTTTCATTGATTATAAGAGTGCCCATCAACGTCATTGGAAAGATAACATCCCATACAGCCAGTTTCTTAGACTGAGAAGAAATTGTAGCTCTATTAGCGATTTCAATAAAGAAGCAGACATTATGGCGAACAAGTTTTTAGTTAAAGGATACGATCCAGTCAAAATCAATGAATCTAGAAGTAAGGCTACGGGGCGTACTAGGGATTCACTGTTAAGAACAGATCATATGAGTTCGACAGGTAGACTCCATAAACAAAATGTACAGGATCAGGATTCCATCAGATTTATAACTACCTATAATGAAGGCCATATGATTGTCAAGGAGGCCTTTAGGAAACACTGGGGAATATTAAAATCAGATAGTATGTTAGCATCATCATTATCAGAACATCCACAAATCACCTTTAGGAAGGGTAGAAACTTGAGAAATCTGTTAGCCCCTAGTAAATTAAAAGCAGTGAAAGGAGATAAAACAACAGTGAATAAGAGCAATTGGCTAAGTTTGAAAGAAGGCACATATAAATGTGGTAAACAAAACTGTGGAATGTGCAAACATGTAAATAAAGATCCCAACTTCACAAATAGTGATAAATCTCGTAATTTTAAGATTCAATGCCGTTGCACTTGCGATTTTACTCATGTTGTATATTTATTAACTTGTGGGTGTGGCCTTATGTATGTGGGTCGCACGAAAAGGAAGATCAGACGTAGAGTGTCAGAACATCTCAATAATATTATAAATGAGATGGATAAGCACAGTGTTCCCCTTCACTTTAGAGACACTCATGGTGGAGACCCCAGAACACTCAAGGTGCAGGTCATTGACTGGATTTCCCCCTCCATCCCTAACAGATTACTTACATTACGCAAACGTGAGACATTCTGGATACAGAAGTTGAACTGTCTGTGTCCAGGTGGTCTCAATGTTGATTTAGATTTAGCAGCCTTCATGTAAGTTTCCCAATTTATAGCCTTTAGTTTAGGATAGGGTCCTTTAGTGTACAGTGTTTTAGAGATTTTTTGGATAGGTGTACTTATGTACACATGTATGTTTATATATGTGTACATCTCTCTATATATATACATTTGTGTATATATATATGTATGTGACAAAGAATCAATTAATCTATTTATTTATGATATATCTTTATTCTGAATGTTTTGGACATTTTAAATATTTTTAAGATTTTTAATATTTTAAATTAAATGATTTGAAGAATTTGAATCTTTTTATGTCCTGAATATTTAAATAATATTTAAATATTATAATACTTAAATATTTTTAAATCAGTGTTAGTATGTATCTTACTGGTATAACTTATGGGTGCTAATAATCATTATAGAACAGATAGGATACAATGGCTGTTCCCTTACACATTGTTTTAGGTTTTGATCCATGCACAATATACACCTTATCATTAATGGCTATAAAAACATTTGTGAAAATATATTGGTTTTTAAATCTATTAGTGATAGTCTTTTGTGGTCTATTAATTTATATTTTTCGGTAAAATTTAGTAACTACATTTTTAACAGTACACTATTATATGTTTTTAATAGTATAAAATTAAAAATTTGTGTTTTTAATAGATTTTTGTCATAATAACATTGTTCTTTTTTTGTCTTTTGTTTTATACTATCCTTCAACATTTCTTCTACAATTGGCAAAATACGCCTGTGAAAATCTAGTATATTGTAGTTTAGTAATGACATCCTTTTGGTTTATTAACTTATTTCGTCTTAGTATAATTTATACATCATTCTTCAGTACTTTAGCATAGTTATGTTTTTAATCGTATCATAATATGTGCCATTTATTTAATATGTATCTTAATCCTAGTTTGCTTCCCACAATAAACACAGCAGGCAGGCTAGTTATATAATGAGACTTTTCTACCATCCAATGAAATAAGCCTGCTGGCTATATAGTACCTTGCGCTGTGAGAAGGGACATGAACTTTTACCTCTTGAGAAAGACCGCACGGTGGCGGTTGAAACGCGTTGAGGCTTTTTGGACTACATGAGGATCCGTACTTTGCTCCAGTGACGACATCGGCTTTTACACTGACGCTTTCTAACACAGCGTTTTTTTCATCTGAAGTCACTACAACGGACATTAACCTAAAACGGACACTTTTGGCTCCGAAATTTTCATTTGCAAAGATTTATGCTTTAACTGCCTTGGATATCGTATGTTGTGTTAACAAACCGCCTGAATAAATTACAATTTTGTAAGTACAATTCAGAGAGTGGGGTGCGTTTGTTGTATCTACCTACACTTGAGTCTGTTTGCGCTTATCTGTTTCAGAGATTTGGGATTCTACTTTACTTCAGGAGGCACGCAGGACACCTTCGGTCATTTTTGCAGCAGCAGGTCTCGTATATAACAATTATTATACAGTTGTACTTATTTGCACCTATTGTGTTTTTTGCTCTATGTCTTTTCTTTAGGAATTTGTACAATAATCATTAGTGATTCTTAAATAATACACGTTAATCCATTTCATTCATTTTTAATTTCTTATTTTTATTAAGTATTAATTTTTATTATTATTATTTATCTTCTTGGTGTTTATTGTGTTACATCACAGCAATTTTGAATCACCCTTGGCAGCTAGCGCTGTTTAATTATTGTGTTTTGTAGAATGAAGTTTCCCTTTAAGTGACGTCATCCAAGATGGATACCATAAGAAAAAAAGAGAGTCCGGAATCCAATCCAAAAATAGGATAAAACGTAAACTTTATTCTTCCATGAAGTAAAAAATCTGTGCGAATAAGACAGTGGGACTGGTCTTATGCATTTCGGCATCGAGCCGTAATCATAGACCTAACGTAATGTTATGTCCAACCTCTTTAAAAAGCAACACCTAAGTCGCCATTGGTTAAGCAATTAACAGTTAAAGTTATACAAACTCCTAAGTACACGATAAATAGTTGACAATGATAAGTATGCCTAGATTACAAAAACAATTGATTTAAGGGAATATCTGCAAACACTGCTGTTAATGATTAAGAAAATATTTGTTGTCCATACACTGTGTGCACAGAGAACATACAATGTCACATGATACAAGAAATCATTACTGTAAGTATTAAATTAGATAGAGCCAATGAGGGATATGACAATCCTAAATAAGTGCTACACTCATTGATATTGAGAATACAGGGCTATATAAAGATCAAATGAGTATATATCCATATTCCCCTATACTACTGGATATAGAGACATATATAATATACAGTGTTAAAGATAAACATGATGGAAATATAGTATTGCTCTATATATGCACAAAAAGAGAGATACACAGGAGCTAATACATCATCCAAGATGGCGTCCCTTACATTCCGATTGGCTGATAGAATTCTATCAGCCAATAGGAAT
>NC_069505.1:462595123-462607623 GCF_027579735.1 Bombina bombina | reverse complement strand
TGATAAAGTGTTTCAACTTATACCTTTTCCCTGTGTGGGTGCCAAAATCTTTTGTTTTGACCATGAACTTACACGCCACACATCGACCACAGGGGTGGTTACCAGATGACCTATGTTTTGTGAGCCAGTTTGTCTGTTTTTGTTCAGACACATATTGGCTTCTTACAAGCTTATCCTTCAGACTGGAAGCTCGTCTAGCTGTAATATTTGGGTAGTCTCCAACCTCTTTCGATACTCCCACATCACTCGTAAGAATTTTCCAATTCTTGGACAGGATCTCCCTTAGGGCATTCCAATGGCAGTTATAGTCTGTAACCAGCCTTATTTTAGAATCTATTATCTTTTCTTTTTGTGCAAGGAGTGTATTTCGATTTGCATGTGCAGCATTATTAAATGCCTTCCTTACATTTCGCTTGGAATACCCTCTGTCCAAGAACCTTTTTTGCATGTCTGTACCATGCTTCAGGAATCTTTCTTTTGTTGAGCAGTTTCTACGAAATCGTAGAAATTGCCCTTTGGGTATACCTCGTATCAAATGTGTTGGGTGATGACTTGAAGCTAAGAGGAGGCTATTGGTAGCAGTACTCTTCCGAAAGTTTTCAGTCACAATCAGTCCTTGTTCAATTTTTACATTGATATCCAGAAACGATATTTGCTCCTTGCTGTACTGCAGGGTTAGAGAAATATTACTGTCATTAATGTTGAGGGTACGAACAAACTCTTTAAGATTGCTTTCCGATCCCTCCCAGATTAAAAAGACATCATCCACATATCTTAACCACATGTGGATGTTTTCTTCAAAGAGGGGGCTTTGGAACACTTCATCCATTTCCCACTTTCCGAGGTGTAGACAAGCATATGTTGGGGCACATGTGGCACCCATAGCAGTGCCCCGTTTCTGCTTGTATATTTTATTATCGAACATGAAAACATTGTTACAGAGCACGAATGTTAACAGTTCCACCACAAAATCTGTGTGGTTTGGGACGTTTGGGCCTCGTGTCATGAGATAATGTTTGCATGCTTTTATTCCCACCTCATGTGGGATGGATGAGTATAGACCTTCAACATCAAGACATACCAACCATGCTTCTTGAGGGACTGACAGTCCATCTACTTTCCTAAAGAAGTCTGCAGTATCCAGGTTTTCTGTGAGGCTGCCTATTCCTGCTATTATTGGGCGGCCTGGAGGACTATTAGAGTTCTTATGTATCTTGGGGATACAGTAAAAGACCGGCATCACAGGGTACTCAGGGTATAGATATTTGAATTCTGTTGCAGTGATAGTTTTACTATCTTTTGCTTTCTTTAGAATGTTGAAGAGGGAAAACTGCAAAGAAGAGGTAGGATTGAAGGTTAAGCTTTGGTATTGGCTTTTATCTAAAAGTTGACGTTTTGCTTCAAGGACATACATGTTTTCGTCCCATAGGACTAGATTTCCGCCCTTGTCAGCCTGCTTTATTATCAGGCCTTTTGCATTCATCAATTCTCCAAGGGATTTTCTTTCTGACTTGCTTAGATTATCATTTACTAGTCCAGTAAAAGAGAGGCCAGCTACTTCTTTCTCTACCTGCTTTACAAAGATGTTCACAGCAGGTACCATCGATAATTGTGGCATATATTTAGATTTTGCTTTAAAGTTAGATTTAACCGTTTTACACCCACTTTGATCTAAGGCTTGTGAGGGAGTCAATATGATCCCTCACAAGCCTTAGATCAAAGTGGGTGTAAAACGGTTAAATCTAACTTTAAAGCAAAATCTAAATATATGCCACAATTATCGATGGTACCTGCTGTGAACATCTTTGTAAAGCAGGTAGAGAAAGAAGTAGCTGGCCTCTCTTTTACTGGACTAGTAAATGATAATCTAAGCAAGTCAGAAAGAAAAGCCCTTGGAGAATTGATGAATGCAAAAGGCCTGATAATAAAGCAGGCTGACAAGGGCGGAAATCTAGTCCTATGGGACGAAAACATGTATGTCCTTGAGGCAAAACGTCAACTATTAGATAAAAGCCAATACCAAAGCTTAACCTTCAATCCTACCTCTTCTTTGCAGTTTTCCCTCTTCAACATTCTAAAGAAAGCAAAAGATAGTAAAACTATCACTGCAACAGAATTCAAATATCTATACCCTGAGTACCCTGTGATGCCGGTCTTTTACTGTATCCCCAAGATACATAAGAACTCTAATAGTCCTCCAGGCCGCCCAATAATAGCAGGAATAGGCAGCCTCACAGAAAACCTGGGGAATTACATTGACCATTTTTTAAGACCTTTTTTGAATACCATGCCATCTTTTATCCTGGATACTGCAGACTTCCTTAGGAAAGTAGATGGACTGTCAGTCCCTCAAGAAGCATGGTTGGTATGTCTTGATGTTGAAGGTCTATACTCATCCATCCCACATGAGGTGGGAATAAAAGCATGCAAACATTATCTCATGACAAGAGGCACAAACGTCCAAAACCACACAGATTTTGTGGTGGAACTGTTAACATTCGTGCTCTGTAACAATGTTTTCATGTTCGATAATAAAATATACAAGCAGAAACGGGGCACTGCTATGGGTGCCACATGTGCCCCAACATATGCTTGTCTACACCTCGGAAAGTGGGAAATGGATGAAGTGTTCCAAAGCCCCCTCTTTGAAGAAAACATCCACATGTGGTTAAGATATGTGGATGATGTCTTTTTAATCTGGGAGGGATCGGAAAGCAATCTTAAAGAGTTTGTTCGTACCCTCAACATTAATGACAGTAATATTTCTCTAACCCTGCAGTACAGCAAGGAGCAAATATCGTTTCTGGATATCAATGTAAAAATTGAACAAGGACTGATTGTGACTGAAAACTTTCGGAAGAGTACTGCTACCAATAGCCTCCTCTTAGCTTCAAGTCATCACCCAACACATTTGATACGAGGTATACCCAAAGGGCAATTTCTACGACTTCGTAGAAACTGCTCGACAAAAGAAAGATTCCTGAAGCATGGTACAGACATGCAAAAAAGGTTCTTGGACAGAGGGTATTCCAAGCGAAATGTAAGGAAGGCATTTAATAATGCTGCACATGCAAATCGAAATACACTTGCACAAAAAGAAAAGATAATAGATTCTAAAATAAGGCTGGTTACAGGCTATAACTGCCATTGGAATGCCCTAAGGGAGATCCTGTCCAAGAATTGGAAAATTCTTACGAGTGATGTGGGAGTATCGAAAGAGGTTGGAGACTACCCAAATATTACAGCTAGACGAGCTTCCAATCTGAAGTATAAGCTTGTAAGAAGCCAATATGTGTCTGAACAAAAACAGACAAACTGGCTCACAAAACATAGGTCATCTGGTAACCACCCCTGTGGTCGATGTGTGGCATGTAAGTTCATGGTCAAAACAAAAGATTTTGGCACCCACACAGGGTAAAGGTATAAGTTGAAACACTTTATCAACTGCAATACAGAAGGAGTAATCTACCTACTCTCCTGCAGTTGCTCACGTTTCTACGTGGGAAAAACGAGGAGAGCCATAAAAGACCGTATTACGGAACATCGTGACGATGTAAAAAACAAAAACCAGAAGAGTAATGTTGCAAAACACTATGAACTGGTGCATGACTGCAATCCTGACTCTCTAAGATTCATTGGTATAGATAGAGGAATCACCAATGGCAGAGGAGGCGACAACGACAGGATCCTCCTGCAGAAAGAATGCAGGTGGATCTTTGTGTTGGGGACTCAACTGCCGGAAGGTCTAAATGATAAACTTGACATGGCCTGTTTTCTCTAGGACAGCAAAATTCTAGAAAGCCCACTGAAAAGGCATAATTTCTGAACAAATGTATATAAATTGTTTTTCTTTTAATAAAAATTACATAATAAAAATAAGTGTAAAAAAATTAATATATATACAGATATGCTAATTAATTATAGAAATATTAATCTAGAGTTAGTTATTGTTTGTAAGTGCAGTATTTTTGCACTATGATTTATGTTCTTCTTTCAATCAGAGTAATCTTTATACAGATATGCAGCAAACCTTGACCTCCAGCAGGGGCGCTATTATAAAACGCTATAAAAACAAAATTTATGCTTACCTGATAAATTCCTTTCTCCTGTAGTGTGGTCAGTCCACGGGTCATCATTACTTCTGGGATATTAACTCCTCCCCAACAGGAAGTGCAAGAGGATTCACCCAGCAGAGCTGCTATATAGCTCCTCCCCTCTACGTCACACCCAGTCATTCGACCAAGAACCAACGAGAAAGGAGAAGCCAAAGGGTGCAGTGGTGACTGGAGTATAATTTAAAAAAATTTTAGACCTGCCATAAAAAACAGGGCGGGCCGTGGACTGACCACACTACAGGAGAAAGGAATTTATCAGGTAAGCATAAATTTTGTTTTCTCCTGTTAAGTGTGGTCAGTCCACGGGTCATCATTACTTCTGGGATACCAATACCAAAGCTAAAGCACACGGATGACGGGAGAGACAGGCAGGCTCTTTATACGGAAGGAACCACTGCCTGAAGAACCTTTCTCCCAAAAACAGCCTCCGAAGAAGCAAAAGTGTCAAATTTGGAAAATTTGGAAAAAGTATGAAGAGAAGACCAAGTTGCAGCCTTGCAAATCTGTTCAACAGAAGCCTCATTCTTAAAGGCCCAAGTGGAAGCCACAGCTCTAGTAGAATGAGCTGTAATTCTTTCAGGAGGCTGCTGTCCAGCAGTCTCATAGGCTAACCGTATTATGCTACGAAGCCAAAAGGAGAGAGAGGCAGCCGAAGCTTTTTGACCTCTCCTCTGACCAGAATAAACGACAAACAGGGAAGACGTTTGTCGAAAATCCTTAGTTGCCTGTAGATAAAATTTCAGGGCACGGACTACATCTAGATTGTGTAGCAGACGTTCCTTCTTCGAAGAAGGATTAGGACACAAAGATGGAACAACAATCTCTTGATTGATATTCCTGTTAGTGACCACCTTAGGTAAGAACCCAGGTTTAGTACGCAGAACTACCTTGTCTGAATGAAAAATCAGATAAGGAGAATCACAATGTAAGGCAGATAACTCAGAGACTCTTCGAGCCGAGGAAATAGCCATTAAAAACAGAACTTTCCAAGATAACAGCTTGATATCAATGGAATGAAGGGGTTCAAACGGAACACCCTGTAAAACATTAAGAACTAAGTTCAAACTCCATGGTGGAGCAACAGTTTTGAACACAGGCTTGATCCTAGCTAAAGCCTGACAAAAAGCTTGAACGTCCGGAACTTCTGACAGACGTTTGTGTAAAAGAATGGACAGAGCTGAAATCTGTCCCTTTAAGGAACTAGCGGATAAACCCTTTTCTAAACCTTCTTGTAGAAAAGACAATATCCTAGGAATCCTAAACTTACTCCATGAGTAACTCTTGGATTCGCACCAATATAAGTATTTACGCCATATTTTATGGTAAATCTTTCTGGTAACAGGCTTCCTAGCCTGTATTAAGGTATCAATAACTGACTCAGAAAAACCACGTTTTGATAAAATCAAGCGTTCAATTTCCAAGCAGCTTCAGAGAAATTAGATTTTGATGTTTGAAGGGACCCTGGATCAGAAGGTCCTGTTTCAGAGGTAGAGACCAAGGTGGACAGGATGACATGTCCACTAGATCTGCATACCAAGTCCTGCGTGGCCATGCAGGCGCTATTAGAATCACTGATGCTCTCTCCTGTTTGATTCTGGCAATCAATCGAGGAAGCATCGGGAAGGGTGGAAACATAAGCCATCCCGAAGGTCCAAGGTGCTGTCAAAGCATCTATCAGAACCGCTCCCGGATCCCTGGATCTGGACCCGTAACGAGGAAGCTTGGCGTTCTGTCGAGACGCCATGAGATCTATCTCTGGTTTGCCCCAACGTCGAAGTATTTGGGCAAAGACCTCCGGATGAAGTTCCCACTCCCCCGGATGAAAAGTCTGACGACTTAGGAAATCCGCCTCCCAGTTCTCCACTCCCGGGATGTGGATTGCTGACAGGTGGCAAGAGTGAGACTCTGCCCAGCGAATTATCTTTGATACTTCCATCATTGCTAGGGAGCTTCTTGTCCCTCCCTGATGGTTGATGTAAGCTACAGTCGTGATGTTGTCCGACTGAAACCTGATGAACCCCCGAGTTGTTAACTGGGGCCAAGCCAGAAGGGCATTGAGAACTGCTCTCAATTCCAGAATGTTTATTGGCAGGAGACTCTCCTCCTGATTCCATTGTCCCTGAGCCTTCAGAGAATTCCAGACAGCGCCCCAACCTAGTAGGCTGGCGTCTGTTGTTACAATTGTCCAGTCTGGCCTGCTGAATGGCATCCCCCTGGACAGATGTGGCCGAGAAAGCCACCATAGAAGAGAATTTCTGGTCTCTTGATCCAGATTCAGAGTAGGGGACAAGTCTGAGTAGTCCCCATTCCACTGACTTAGCATGCACAATTGCAGCGGTCTGAGATGTAGGCGTGCAAAGGGTACTATGTCCATTGCCGCTACCATTAAGCCGATCACCTCCATGCATTGAGCTACTGACGGGTGTTGAATGGAATGAAGGACACGGCATGCATTTTGAAGCTTTGTTAACCTGTCTTCTGTCAGGTAAATCTTCATTTCTACAGAATCTATAAGAGTCCCCAAGAAGGGAACTCTTGTGAGTGGAAAAAGAGAACTCTTCTTTTCGTTCACCTTCCATCCATGCGACCTTAGAAATGCCAGTACTAACTCTGTATGAGACTTGGCAGTTTGAAAGCTTGAAGCTTGTATCAGAATGTCGTCTAGGTACGGAGCTACCGAAATTCCTCGCGGTCTTAGTACCGCCAGAAGAGCACCCAGAACCTTTGTGAAGATTCTTGGAGCCGTAGCCAATCCGAATGGAAGAGCTACAAACTGGTAATGCCTGTCTAGGAAGGCAAACCTTAGATACCGGTAATGATCTTTGTGAATCGGTATGTGAAGGTAAGCATCCTTTAAATCCACTGTGGTCATGTACTGACCCTTTTGGATCATGGGTAAGATTGTCCGAATAGTTTCCATTTTGAACGATGGAACTCTTAGGAATTTGTTTAGGATCTTTAAATCCAAGATTGGCCTGAAAGTTCCCTCTTTTTTGGGAACCACAAACAGATTTGAGTAAAACCCTTGTCCTTGTTCCGACCGCGGAACCGGATGGATCACTCCCATTAGTAAAAGATCTTGTACACAGCGTAGAAACGCCTCTTTCTTT
The DNA here is from genome assembly GCF_027579735.1 of Bombina bombina. NCBI lineage: Eukaryota > Metazoa > Chordata > Amphibia > Anura > Bombinatoridae > Bombina > Bombina bombina. The sequence continues at coordinate 462,600,398 of NC_069505.1, read as the reverse complement.
ATTTGGTTTGTTGACAACCTTGACAGATGAAATCTCCCTTTTGGGGGAGAGGATTTGAAGTCCAGAAGGTATCCCTGAGATATGATCTCTAACGCCCAGGGATCCTGGACATCTCTTGCCCAAGCCTGGGCGAAGAGAGAAAGTCTGCCCCCCACTAGATCCGTTCCCGGATCGGGGGCCCTCAATTCATGCTGTCTTAGGGGCAGCAGCAGGTTTCCTGGCCTGCTTGCCCTTGTTCCAGGACTGGTTAGGTCTCCAGCCTTGTCTGTAGCGAGCAACAGCTCCTTCCTGTTTTGGTGCAGAGGAAGGTGATGCTGCTCCTGCCTTGAAATTACAAAAGGAACGAAAATTAGACTGTCTAGCCTTAGGTTTGGCTCTGTCTTGAGGCAGGGCATGGCCTTTACCTCCTGTAATGTCAGCGATAATTTCTTTCAACCCGGGCCCGAATAAGGTCTCGCCTTTGAAAGGTATGTTAAGTAATTTAGATTTAGAAGTAACGTCAGCTGACCAGGATTTTAGCCACAGTGCTCTGCGTGCCTGAATGGCGAATCCGGAATTCTTAGCCGTAAGTTTAGTTAAATGTACTACGGCATCCGAAATAAATGAATTAGCTAGCTTAAGTGTCTTAAGCTTGTTTGAAATCTCATCTATAGTTATTGAGTCAAGAGTCTCTTCCAGGGACTCGGACCAAAAAGCGGCCGCGGCCGTGACAGATGCAATACATGCAAGGGGTTGCAATATAAAACCTTGTTGAACAAACATTTTCTTAAGGTAACCCTCTAATTTTTTATCCATTGGATCTGAAAAGGCACAGCTATCCTCCACCGGGATAGTGGTACGCTTAGCCAGAGTAGAAACCGCTCCCTCCACCTTAGGGACCGTCTGCCATAAGTCCCGTGTGGTGGCGTCTATTTGAAACATTTTTCTAAACACAGGAGGGGGGGAAAAGGGTACACCGGGCCTATCCCACTCCTTAGTAATTATCTCTGTAAGCCTCTTAGGTATAGGAAATACGTCAGTACTCGCCGGTACCGCATAGTATCTATCCAGCCTACATAATTTCTCTGGGATTGCAACGGTGTTACAATCATTTAGAGCTGCTAATACCTCCCCTAACAGTACACGGAGGTTTTCGAGTTTAAACTTAAAATTAGAAATGTCTGAATCCATTCTATTGGGATCAGAACCGTCACCTGCTGATTGAAGCTCTCCGTCCTCATGTTCAGCATACTGTGACGCAGTATCAGACATGGCCCTATTATCAACAGCGCACTCTGTTCTCACCCCAGAGTGATCACGCTTACCTCTTAGTTCTGGTAATTTAGCCAAAACTTCAGTCATAACATTAGCCATATCCTGTAATGTGATTTGTAATGGCCGCCCTGATGTACTCGGCGTTACAATATCACGCACCTCCCGAGCGGGAGATGCAGGTACTGACACGTGAGGCGAGTTAGTCGGCATAACTCTCCCCTCGTTGTTTGGTGAAATATGTTCAATTTGTACAGATTGACTTTTATTTAAAGTAGCATCAATGCAATTAGTACATAAATTTCTATTGGGCTCCACTTTGGCTTTAGCACATATAGCACAGAGATATTCCTCTGAATCAGACATGTTTAACACACTAGCAAATAAACTAGCAACTTGGAAAAACTTTTCAAAGTAATTTACAAATAATATGAAAACGTACTGTGCCTTTAAGAAGCACAGAAAAAAGTTATGACAGTTGAGAAATAATAAACTGAGAAACTATAACATCAAATCTTTTCCGGCAAAAACACAATTTTAGCAAAGGATTACCCCCATTAGCAATGGATAACTAACCCTGATAGCAGAAAAAAGAACAGAAATAAACGTTTTTTTATCACAGTCAGCTACAATCTCACAGCTCTGCTGTGAGTGATTACCTCCCTCAAAATAAGTTTTGAAGACCCCTGAGCTCTGTAGAGACGAACCGGATCATGCAGGGAAGACAAGAGACTTCTGACTGAATTTTTTGATGCGTAGCAAAAGCGCCAAAATAGGCCCCTCCCCCTCACACACAACAGTGAGGGAGATCAGTAAACTGTCTTAAATTAAATAAAACGACTGCCAAGTGGAAAAAAACAGTGCCCAAAACATTTTTTCACCCAGTACCTCAGAAAATTAAACGATTTAACATGCCAGCAAAAACGTTTAACATCAAATAAATGAAATGTCATTATAAAGCCTGTTGCTAGTCACTGCAAATTAGGCTAAAGTCTTATGCATACAGTATTATCCCAGTGAAGTGCCATTCCCCAGAATACTGAAGTGTAAAATATACATACATGACAGCCTGATACCAGTTGCTACTACTGCATTTAAGGCTGAGCTTACATTATATCGGTATGGCAGAATTTTCTCAGTCAATTCCATTGTCAGAAAATAATATGCTGCTACATACCTCTTTGCAGATTAACCTGCCCGCTGTCCCCTGATCTGAAGTTTACCTCACTCCTCAGATGGCCGAGAACAGCAATATGATCTTAACTACGCCGGCTAAAATCATACAAAAAACTCAGGTAGATTCTTCTTCAAATTCTACCAGAGAAGGAACAACACACTCCGGTGCTGTTATAAAATAACAAACTTTTGATTGAAGGTATAAAACTAAGTATAATCACCACAGTCCTCTCACACATCCTATCTATTAGTTGGGTGCAAGAGAATGACTGGGTGTGACGTAGAGGGGAGGAGCTATATAGCAGCTCTGCTGGGTGAATCCTCTTGCACTTCCTGTTGGGGAGGAGTTAATATCCCAGAAGTAATGATGACCCGTGGACTGACCACACTTAACAGGAGAAAAGGGATAAGTTAGTCCACTCCATATACCACCCTGACGAAGCCCGGTCTGTCTATCAGCCCTGCGGGTGAAACGCGCGTCGGCATTGGCTAAGCCGACCGGCCTACGTGGTGCACGCTACTAACACAGCCTCCAGACCGCATGGTTGACGATACCTGTGGCGAACACAGAAGCATAAAAAATTTAACTTGAGGATCAAACAAGTTACGAGGACGCATCTTGCCACAGCGATATGTCTGAATGAAATTGCAAGTATATGCTCTATCATGGTTCACTAATATGGACTGTATAACGGTCATACATAATCACGGATATCATTGCCTTATACTTTTGACTGTTTGCATTTCTATATGTTCCGTAAGCAATATACTCACAAAGAACGCTGATTCTGGGCACTTTTTGATACAATTGCTGAGGATAGCAACATTATTGCTTATATGTCATGCTGGCTCTGTGATAATAACACCTTGAACTGCTTTCTTGAAATCTTGCCTGCTACAATCTCCCTTGCATGCGGCTTTACTTGCTAGCATTTCAGGATCCCAGAGACACTGAGGAAACACTATCATCTGTGCTTTACGCTATAACCTTATAATTGCTTTCTTTTCTTACTGCAAGCTTTGCATGAATAGCTAACATAAGAGCACTACAATGGCACATATTGTCTGTTAGTTTTGCTTATATATGTTTTTGTACACGCATACTGTTAAACTCAAGGAAGCCTAACTTAGAGACCACTTAGATCTTGGTGATACTTATCACTTTATGTACTGTCCAGTAGTATATTCTCCTCGTTTGGAGTACTGTGAGCAGTTGGGTGTAGTGAGTCTAAGAATAAGGCTTTTTTCCTTGACTAAGTACAACATCACTATTCACTGCATACCATATTGTGACTGTGACTAAAACTTGTGAACTGCTTCTGCCTGTGGTACCCCTATTTGACCTCTTAGATCCCACTCATCATAACCTGCCCAGGATATACCTCTTTAAAAGGGGTTCTGCGTGCAGCAGGGTGTAGAGGTTCTTTAGAGGTATCAAAAATTACTCTACAAAGTTTTTGGCTGTTTTTTGTCTCTTTGCAAGATATGTACCCCTGACCGGTCAGGTTTTGAATACGAACTCTAGTATGTATATAGGTAACTAATGTTTCCTTATTAATTCTTGACTACGAATGTGATTCAGTGTGTTGTATCTTTTCATCTGGGGAGTGGTGTACATACAGCTGGGAGAATTTCCCGTTCACAATTGAATAAAAAATCACTGTTTAAACACGTATCTTGGTCCAATGAGCTTTATTTTTTCAAAAGAGTGCTGAAATCCCTGTCTTTTTACAACTAGGATTACATTCCTAGTTACTTCTCCCTTTTTTAACCATATAATACTTTTTATAAGGGTCTGCACCACTTCAATTACTATTCTGACAAAACGAGTTGTGTTATTGTCAGCTTGTGACTTTATATAATAAGCTCATGAACAGTAGTTGCGTTCCCTCTGTTACTTTTTGTCTTTTTGTATATATATATATATATATATATATATATATATATATATGAGTGTGTGTGTATATATGTGTGTGTGCGTATATATATATATGTGTGTGTGTGTATATAATATATATATATATATATGTGTGTGTCTGTATATAATATATATATATGTGTGTGTGTCTGTATATAATATATATATTTGTGTGTGTGTATATAATATATATATATATATATATATATATATATATAAATGTGTGTGTATAATATATATATATATGTGTGTGTGTGTGTGTGCATATAATATATATATATAGGTGTGTGTGTATAATATATATGTGTGTGTATATAATGTAAATATATATATATATATTTGTGTGTGTGTAATATATATATATATATATATATATATATATATATATGTGTGTGTGTGTGTGTGTATCAGTGACGTGCAGTAATAGGAGGCAGGGGAGGCAGTGCCTCCCCTGTCCAATCAGGGAAAAAAAGATTTAAAATATTATTTATTTTAAAAAAAAAATGTGTTTTTTATTTTATTATATTTTGGCCACGCCCACCCCGCCCCAAGGGTAACCCCCCCACCCCGATGGTGATTACTCAGCCACAGTCACTGTACTGTGTATACTTTGCACTTGCGCTGCCAAATTCACCATGTTGCGCAATTAGGAGGCAGTGAGCCGGTCCGCTGCCCTCCATTAATTGCGCAACATGGATCTATAACACATTGACAGCTGCGCCACCCACTGGTGACTCGCCCGGCCCGCATACAAGCTCTAATGGAGGGGGTTCTCAAAACCGCCTCCATGATGAGCTAGATTTTTGAGCCAATCAGCAGCACTGTGGAGACTCAGGAGGCGTGCCTGCTGCTGGGCTGCTGGGGGTCATGTGACGTCTCTCGCGCCGACACAGTCAGACTGGTGGGGAAGACTCAGTAGTACTGGAGGGA
>NC_069505.1:462582623-462590123 GCF_027579735.1 Bombina bombina | reverse complement strand
CAAATGCTTCCTTCTTCTTCAGAGACTGATTTCTTTCTGCACGGATGATTCTTTTATTGCTGTGTAATCTCGCGACTTTTCTCTGAGATTCTAAACTGCACTATCATTGGGCAAAAGGCACACACCCCTCCTGACGCTTCTGAAAGGTATTATCATTGGTCCTGAACAGAGGTGTGTGTTGAGCTGTAAACCCAGTGCCGAAATTAAAAGTCCAACACATATTTAATCAGTATTACGGATTTTTATAAATGATTTATGTTTAAGTTTTTTTACCTAACAAAAACACCTAAGAAATATCTAATAGTAATATTTATAAAACGGAGCGGCTCTTAATAATGCTGTATACTATCCTAGAATATAACAGGTATATTTAGACATGTTCAAAATTTAAAAAACAACCCCAAGGGGATATATATTAAAAACGAGTTTAAAATTTGAGATAATCAACCAAAAGGATCACATAAAAATTCATTGAAAAAGAGAGGGTGAAACAGTATACCAAAATACATTGATATTTGTTTATATGACGGTTCATTAATTTGTACTTCCATATATGTCATACAATTTCTAATTAGGAAATGTGTAGGTGTATATATTCCCTAAATTTTGGACTGTTTCAGGCTCCAACAAAAAAAACAAAAAACTAACAATTCATCATATTTTGAGGGAAATAGAAAATATATATATATACACATATAAAAATTATGGAACAAATACAATCTTAACCCCTTAATGACCGAGGACGTGCAGGGTACGTCCTCAAAAAAAAGGCAGTTAACGCCTGAGAACGTACCCTGCACGTCCTCGGTGTGGAAAGCAGCTGGAAGCGATCCTGCTCGCTTCCAGCTGCTTTCCGGTTATTGCAGTGATGCCTCTATATCGAGGCATCCTGCAATAACCATTTGTAGCCATCCGGTGCAGAGAGAGCCACTCTGTGGCCCTCTCTGCACCGGACATTAACGGCTACGTTCGTTGGTGGGTGGGAGCCGGTGTGGGAGGTGGGTGGCGGCCATCGATGGCCTTTGTGATGCGGAGGGGGGCGGGATCGGGGGCCGGGACGACCGGGGGGACGCGCACGGACGCGCGCACGTGCACGGGGAGGCCGGGCGGGCGCGTGCACGGGGAGGGAGCGGGTGGGAACCACTACGCTACAGAAAGTTTTTTTGTTAGAAGTGGGGATCAAAGGGGTTAATATGTTTATTTTGGTGATCGGTTTGGCTGGTGGGGTATTGGACTGTGGGGGGGAAGCTACACTACAGAAACAAATAATAAAAAATAAAAAAATAAACATTTTTATTTGCAAACTGGGTACTGGCAGACAGCTGCCAGTACCCAAGATGGCCCCAATAAGGCAGAGGGGGAGGGTTAGGGAGCTATTTTGGGGGGATCAGGGAGGTTGGGGGCTAAGGGGGGACCCTACATAGCAGCATATGTAAATATGCTTAAAAAATATATATATATTTTTTTTATACCTTTTATTTTAGTACTGGCAGACTTTCTGCCAGTACTTAAGATGGCGGGGACAATTGTGGGGTGGGGGAGGGAAGAGTGCTGTTTGGGAGGGATCAGGGGGTGGGATGTGTCAGGTGGGAGTCTGATCTCTACACTAAAGCTAAAATTAACCCTGCAAGCTCCCTACAAACTACCTAATTAACCCCTTCACTGCTGGCCATAATACACATGTGATGCGCAGCAGCATTTAGCGGCCTTATAATTACCAAAAAGCAACGCCAAAGCCATATATGTCTGCTATTTCTGAACAAAGGGGATCCCAGAGAAGCATTTAAAACCATTTGTGCCCTAATTGCACAAGCTGTTTGTAAATAATTTTAGTGAAAAACCTAAAGTTTGAAAAAGTGAACAATTTTTTTTTATTTGATTGCTTTTGGCGGTGAAATGGTGGCATGAAATATACCAAAATGGGCCTAGATCAATACTTGGGGTTGTCTACTACACTACACTAGAGCTAAAATTAACCCTAGAAGCTCCCTACATGCTCCCTAATTAACCCATTCACTGCTGGGCATAATACACGTGTGGTGCGCAGTGGCATTTAGCAGCCTTCTAATTACCAAAAAGCAAAGCCAAAGCCATATATGTCTGCTATTTATGAACAAAGGGGATCCCAGAGAAGCATTTACAACCATTTATTCCATAATTTCATGAGTTGTTTGTAAATAATTTCAGTGAGAAACCTAAAGTTTGTGAAAAAATTTGTGAAAAAGTAAAAAAAAATTTTTTATTTGATCGCATTCGGCGGTGAAATGGTGGCATGAAATATACCAAAATGGGCCTAGATCAATACTTTGGGATGTCTTCTAAAAAAAAAATATACATGTCAATGGATATTCAGAGATTCCTGAAAGATATTAGTGTCCCAATGTAACTAGCGCTAATTTTCAAAAAAAGTGGTTTGGAAATGGCAAAGTGCTACTTGTATTTATGGCCCTATAACTTGCAAAAAAAGCAAAGAACATGTAAACATTGGGTATTTCTAAACTCAGGACAAAATTTAGAAACTATTTAGCATGGGTGTTTTTTGGTGGTTGTAGATGTGTAACAGATTTTGGGGGTCAAAGTTAGAAAAAGTGTGTTTTTTTCCATTTTTTCCTCATATTTTATAATATTTTTTATAGTAAATTATAAGATATGATGAAAATAATGGTATATTTTGAAAGTCCATTTAATGGCGAGAAAAACGGTATATAATATGTGTGGGTACAGTAAATGAGTAAGAGGAAAATTACAGCTAAACACAAACACCGCAAAAATGTAAAAAATAGCCTTGGTCCCAAACGGACAGAAAATGGAAAAGTGCTGTGGTCATTAAGGGGTTAAAGGTAAAGAGTTTGATATCAAGACCCTATGCAACTGCAAAACTGACTTTGTCGTATACATGCTACAATGCAGCTGCAATTTATAATACATTGGTAGAACGACTAGACCTTACAAGAAAAGGCTGTTAGAACATCTGACAAATATAACTGCAGGAGAGACATCACATAATCTTATAAAAATGTCCACAATAAGGATCCCACCTGTTTAAAGGGCACAATTATTGAACATGTTAAAATCCATACACGTGGGGGAAACAGAACAATTGCCCTATGAAAGAAAGAAACGTTTTGGATTCATACCATGAATACACTAACACCGAATGGTCTCAATAAGGACATAGACCTTGCTGCTTTTTTAGAAGTTTAAAGAACTATGAGATTGTGCATGTCCCTATAGGCAGGATAAAGAGTTTTGTACACTTCTATAGTAGAGATATACTTGGGAGGTCATCAACAGTTAGTTTGAAACAAAGAAGTGCAATTTAGTCTATTTAGAAAATAAAACATCTAATCTGACACATTCAGTTCAGGAAAGGGCATATTTAAATACTTAACTGAACCACAAAAATATTAATATGTGTGCTTATCTGGTCTTCATTATACACCTTTTTAATCATTTTTAGCAGTTTTTAAACTAGACTATAAAAAAATAAATCAAAGAAAAAATGAATTTGTGATAACAGAATTCTACCTCTCCTTTTGCAAGCAATTTTTAAAGTTTTACATATATATGTATTATTGCGCTTTTTAGATGTGTCTGTTTTAAATGTGTCTTTTTTATTTAAGATTGTATTCGTTCCATAATTTTTATATGTGTATATATATATATATATTTTCTATTTCCCTCAAAATTTGATGAATTGTTAGGTTTTTTTTTGGGTTTTTTTTGGAGCCTGAAACAGTCCAAAATTTAGGGTATATATACACCTACACATTTCCTAATTAGAAATTGTATGACATATATGGAAGTACAAATTAATGAACCGTCATATAAACAAATATCAAAGTATTTTGGTATACTGTGTTCACCCTCTCTTTTTCAATGAATTTTTATGTGTTCCTTTTGGTTGATTATCTCAAATTTTAAACTCGTTTTTAATATATATCCCCTTGGGGTTGTTTTTTAAATTTTGAACATGTCTAAATATACCTGTTATATTCTAGGATAGTATACAGCATTGTTAAGAGCCGCAAACAAGAAAGCTCCGTTTTATAAATATTACTATTAGATCTTTCTTAGGTGTTTTTGTTAAGTAAAAAAACATAAACATAAATCATTTATAAAAATCCATAATACTTATTAAATATGTGTTGGAACTTTTAATTTCAGCACTGGGTTTACAGCTCAACACACACCTCTGTTCAGGACCAATGATAATACCTTTCAGAAGCATCAGGAGGGGTGTGTGCCCTTTGCCCAATGATAGTGCAGTTTAGAATCTCAGCGAAAAGTCGCGAGATTACACAGCAATAAAAGAATCGTCCGTGCAGAAAGAAATCAGTCTCTGAAGAAGAAGGAAGCATTTGGTAACCTTTGAAACGCGTTAGACATAAAAGACAGAAACGGACTGATTCAATACCGGACACTCCGGTGTACTTTTATTCACGAAAGACTTTTGCCTTGTTTTTGCTGTTTGAAAGCAACTACTTAGTGTTTGCAGAGAAGGACTGCACCTCTGCACTCACTGTGTGTTTAAACCGCTTTGACAATACCTCATATTCGTGAGGACATTTAATGTAAGCAGGCATTTTTAAGAGTGTGTGTGTAAGAATAAAGTATTACGTTTTTTTCAAACAATATCACACTTTCTGAGCCTCTTTTCTTCCCTCATATATGCGGCTGGATAAAATAAAGACAGCCAATTCCGCTGAAAATAATCCACACCCAAAATAAAGTTTAATATTAAAAATATAAGCAGAAGATTCAAACTGAAACAGCTGCCTGAAGTACTTTTCTACCAAAAACAGCTTCAGAAGAAGAAAACACATCAAAATGGTAGAATTTAGTAAAAGTATGCAAAGAAGACCAAGTTGCTGCTTTGCAAATCTGATCAACCGAAGCTTCATTCCTAAACGCCCAGGAAGTAGAAACTGACCTAGTAGAATGAGCTGTAATCCTCTGAGGCGGAGTTTTACCCAACTCAACATAGGCATGATGAATTAAAGATTTCAACCAAGATGCCAAAGAAATGGCAGAAGCTTTCTGGCCTTTTCTAGAACTGGAAAAGATGACAAATAGACTAGAAGTCTTTCGGAAAGTCTTAGTAGCTTCAACATAATATTTCAAAGCTCTAACAACATCCAAAGAATGCAATGATTTCTCCTTAGAATTCTTAGGATTAGGACATAATGAAGGAACCACAATTTCTCTACTAATGTTGTTGGAATTCACAACCTTAGGTAAAAATTTAAAAGAAGTTCGCAACACCGCCTTATCCTGATGAAAAATCAGAAAAGGAGACTCACAAGAAAGAGCAGAAAATTCAGAGACTCTTCTGGCAGAAGAGATGGCCAAAAGGAACAAAACTTTCCAAGAAAGAAATTTAATGTCCAATGAATGCATAGGTTCAAACGGAGGAGCTTGAAGAGCCCCCAGAACCAAATTCAAACTCCAAGGAGGAGAAATTGACTTAATGACAGGTTTTATACGAACCAAGGCTTGTACAAAACAATGAATATCAGGAAGATTAGCAATCTTTCTGTGAAAAAGAACAGAAAGAGCAGAGATTTGACCTTTCAAGGAACTTGCGGACAAACCTTTATCTAAACCATCCTGAAGAAACTGTAAAATTCTCGGAATTCTAAAAGAATGCCAGGAAAAATGATGAGAAAGACACCAAGAAATATAAGTCTTCCAGACTCTATAATATATCTCTCTAGATACAGATTTACGAGCCTGTAACATAGTATTAATCACAGAGTCAGAGAATCCTCTTTGACCAAGAATCAAGCGTTCAATCTCCATACCTTAAAATTTAAGGATTTGAGATCCTGATGGAAAAAAGGACCTTGCGACAGAAGGTCTGGTCTTAACGGAAGAGTCCACGGTTGGCAAGATCCGCATACCAAAACATGTGAGGCCATGCTGGAGCTACCAGCAGAACAAACGAGCATTCCTTCAGAATCTTGGAGATTACTCTTGGAAGAAGAACTAGAGGCGGAAAGATATAGGCAGGATGATACTTCCAAGGAAGTGATAATGCATCCACTGCCTCCGCCTGAGGATCCTGGGATCTGGACAGATACCTGGGAAGTTTCTTGTTTAGATGAGAAGCCATCAGATCTATTTCTGGAAGTTCCCACATTTGAACAATCTGAAGAAATACCTCTGGGTGAAGAGACCATTCGCCCGGATGCAACGTTTGGCGACTGAGATAATCCGCTTCCCAATTGTCTATACCTGGAATATGAACCACAGAGATTAGACAGGAGCTGGATTCCGCCCAAACCAGAATTTGAGATACTTCTTTCATAGCCAGAGGACTGTGAGTCCCTCCTTGATGATTGATGTATGCCACAGTTGTGACATTGTCTGTCTGAAAACAAATGAACGATTCTCTCTTCAGAAGAGGTCAAGACTGAAGAGCTCTGAAAATTGCACGGAGTTCCAAAATATTGATCGGTAATCTCACCTCCTGAGATTCCCAAACCCCTTGTGCCGTCAGAGACCCCCACACAGCTCCCCAACCTGTAAGACTTGCATCTGTTGAAATTACAGTCCAGGTCGGAAGAACAAAAGAAGCCCCCTGAACTAAACGATGGTGATCTGTCCACCACGTCAGAGAGTGTCATACAATCGGTTTTAAAGATATTAATTGAGATATCTTTGTGTAATCCCTGCACCATTGGTTCAGCATACAGAGCTGAAGAGGTCGCATGTGAAAACGAGCAAAGGGGATCGCGTCCGATGCAGCAGTCATAAGACCTAGAATTTCCATGCATAAGGCTACCGAAGGGAATGATTGTGACTGAAGGTTTCGACAAGCTGAAATCAATTTTAGACGTCTCTTGTCTGTCAAAGATAGAGTCATTGACACTGAATCTATCTGGAAACCCAAAAAGGTTACCCTTGTCTGAGGAATCAATGAACTTTTTAGTGAATTGATCCTCCAACCATGATCTTGAAGAAACAACAAAAGTTGATTCTTATGAAATTCTGCTAAATGTGAAGACTGAGCAAGTACCAAGATATCGTCCAAATAAGGAAATACCACAATACCCTGTTCTCTGATTACAGACAGAAGGGCACCGAGAACCTTTGTAAAAATTCTTGGAGCTGTTGCTAGGCCAAACGGCAGAGCCACAAACTGGTAATGCTTGTCCAGGAAAGAGAATCTCAGAAACTGATAGTGAGCTGGATGAATCGGAATATGCAGATATGCATCCTGTAAATCTATTGTAGACATATAATGCCCTTGCTGAACAAAAGGCAGGATAGTCCTTACAGTTACCATTTTGAATGTTGGTATCCTTACATAACGATTCAATATTTTTAGATCCAGAACTGGTCTGAAGGAATTCTCCTTCTTTGGTACAATGAAGAGATTCGAATAAAACCCCAGCCCCTGTTCCAGAATTGGAACTGGCATAATTACTCCAGCCAACTCTAGATCTGAAACACATTTCAGAAATGCTTGAGCTTTCGCTGGGTTTACTGGGACAC
>NC_069505.1:462557623-462572623 GCF_027579735.1 Bombina bombina | reverse complement strand
TTCAGTGGTGGTCGTCTTTCAGCCTTTCTTACCTTGGCCATGTCTCTGAGTATTGCACACCTTGTGCTTTTGGGCACTCCAGTGATGTTGCAGCTCTGAAATATGGCCAAACTGGTGGCAAGTGGCATCTTAGCAGCTGCACGCTTGACTTTTCTCAGTTCATGGGCAGTTATTTTGCGCCTTGGTTTTTCCACACGCTTCTTGCGACCCTGTTGACTATTTTGAATGAAACGCTTGATTGTTCGATGATCACGCTTCAGAAGCTTTGCAATTTTAAGAGTGCTGCATCCCTCTGCAAGATATCTCACTATTTTTTACTTTTCTGAGCCTGTCAAGTCCTTCTTTTGACCCATTTTGCCAAAGGAAAGGAAGTTGCCTAATAATTATGCACACCTGATATAGGGTGTTGATGTCATTAGACCACACCCCTTCTCATTACAGAGATGCACATCACCTAATATGCTTAATTGGTAGTAGGCTTTCGAGCCTATACAGCTTGGAGTGAGACAACATGCATAAAGAGGATGATGTGGTCAAAATACTCATTTGCTTAATAATTCTGCACTCCCTGTATATATAGAAACTTCTCAAAAGGAAGAGGCACTCACAGGTCTTAATATGCAAAAAAAGTACTTTTATTAATTCATAGGTTCAGTCAACGTTTTGGTCCTCGCAGGGACCTTTGTCAAGACTGTTCTATGTACAGAAAAATACAAAAGGGTACAGATAATGTGAAAATTCATCAAAGGGGAAAAGACACATTACAGAGCTTAAAGGCTTATATACAAGGTCCCCAGCGAGACGGTGAGAGAAAGAAAGCATATAAAACAACAGATAGCATATAAAACATAAGATAACCAACATATGCTAAACACATAGGTACAGTATTCGTAGGGAGCATAGTCACAGGGTAGTGTGATAAGTGTTAAGTGGTGATTAGAGGAGGCCAGAGGCTAATCTCACTATACAGGACAGCAGATAACAGCATAAAAGAATCAAATGCAACTCCCTATGTACAACATGCATTAGAAGTATACAGTCACATTCCCCATGAGACTATGATAGATTGACTATAAATTGTATGGCAAGCATGAGACGTGTCTCTTATGAAGCAGGATGTCAATATGAGTCATAAGGATAGTATGTGACACAAAGGTAGAATTAAACATACAGAGGTCATCAAAGTTATCGATAGTGGTGGTTACTATGTTTAAGTTAAAAACAGACAAGGGGTACACGTACCATACATATTCCCAATCCCATTATGTGCAAGCGGTATGGCTAATTGATGTACAAAGAGCATTATTGTAAGCTCCTCAGAGGTATCCATAACCCTGTCGTGAGTGTTATGTCTATTGTACACGTAAGCATGTAGAGGGTTACGTGCCGTGACAAGTATGCAGCAAGGCGGAGGTGGACCGCAGGCTGAAGTACTTACTTCTGTTCTCACAGTGTCTGGCGGTCAGCGGTGAGCAGATTGTGTTTCTGCGCCGCCCTTAAATAGCCAGAGTGTGTCCGCTACTAATGACGTAGCGCGAGGTAAGGGAATACGTCTCCGGTTGCCATGGGAACAGGCAAGGCCGGAGCATATGCGCTGGTAGCGCAAGCTCACTAAATAAAGTAAACGAGCACAGGGGGGAAGAATTGTACAGGGGAAAAACATAGAAGTAAAAGAGAAAAAAAAAATCACTGCATGAAAGGAAAGTTGAGTGGCAATTTACAATTAGAATAAAAGAAAAATGGATAACTGTATTTAGACAGTGTGTCACAGGTTGTTATGGTGACATACTGTGAGAGGTAATTACACTGGCACCCAAGGGGTAATTGAAAAAAAGGGGACATTTGTAGAGAAGGAGATAAACTAGAGGGTGAGGTACCAAGAGCAAAAAATGTAAAAGATAAGCGAAATATTACAGATGAAGGCAGACAACTAAGTTATTGTGGCACAGCAATAGCAGGGGACAAGTAGACAAAAAAGGGGTCCAAATGTTTTACACACAAGCACTGATAATGGGTGGGAGTGGTACGTGGGGGATGTATGGTGATTTAAAAACATGCAGATGTATGTTTGTGGGACATGGGGAGCATGTAAGGGACACCAAACTTAAAAATCCAAGAGAACTGGAACAGGATGCTCTTGTCATAGGACAAGTGTTGGAAATGCGATAAAGCAGAGGTATCAATGGAGAGGAGTACACAGGGAAGAACTACATTGAGAGCAGAATACAGAACACTATATACAATATACAAAAAAATAGGGTACAATGGGTTTTGGCACCTCAGTAAAACAAGGCAAAGTCAATGCTGGTGTTAAGTCCCTTGGGTATCAATGTCCCCAGTCGATGTATCCATCTAGCCTCTTTTTTAAGAAGTTCATTATCTCTGTTGCCCCCTCTTTTTAGGGGTGGTACCCAGTCAATTAAAATTGACCTGAGCATGGCTACACTGTGGCCCTGCTGCATGAAATGTCGTGCTACTGGTTGTTCACTCTTTTTGTCTTTGATGGCTTTTCTAATGGCACTGCGGTGGTTGGCCAGCCTTTCTTTGAAGGACGTGCTCGTTTTTCTGACGTAGTAAAGGCCACAGGGACAGATAATGATATATACTACAAATTCGGTAGTGCATGTCAATCTGTGTTGAATCTGTATCATTCTGTCATTGTGTGGGTGGTGGAATTTAGAACCTGTGATGAAGGAGTTGCAAGTAACACAGTTACCGCAGCTGAAGCATCCATTTTTGGGTGTCGGTAGCCATCCTCTATGTAACTGGTCAGGTTTAAATGTAGTTTTCACTAAAACATCACGAAGATTACTTGTTCTGCTGTATACCATTCTGGGTGGTGGTTGGTTGTAGAAAGGAAGAGTAGGGTCCTGGTTCAAAATAAACCAGTCTTTGGTGATTGTATGCTGGACAGATTTGCTGGTGGGGTTAAATGTAACCATCATGTTCATACGCTTGTCTTTGGTCTTTGTTTCAAAGGTTTTGTTGAGTAGGTCACTCTGTGTTAGGTCCCATAAGTCCTTCATGACTGCTTCAACTTCAGTCTGTCTGTATCCCCTTTGTAGAAATTTCTGGCTCATGGCTTCAAGTTGTAATTCTTTGTTATGCTTGCTGCTATTATTTCGTATCACCCTCAGCATTTGGGACCTGATTATTCCTTTCTTAAGCGCTGGTGGGTGGTAGGAGTTTGCTGTTAGGAGGGAATTTCGGTCTGTAGGTTTTGAGTAGAGTGTCGTACCTATTCTTATGTCAGTGTCAGTCTTGTCCTTGTAGATTTCAATGTCAAGAAAATGGATGGTTTCCTTGTTGTATTCCATCTTGAACTTTACATATGGAAGAGCATTGTTGATTACATTGTACCATTGTGTGAGTTCTTCTTCACTCCCATTCCAGATCAGGAAGATGTCGTCAATGTATCGATGGTATGTGCTGATTTTGTCCATATCTCTAGGGTAGATGTACTCATCTTCAAACCAGGCCATGAATAGGTTAGCGTAGGCAGGTGCCATGTTCAAACCCATCGCTGTGCCTACTTGTTGCAGATAGACTTTATTCTCAAATTTGAAGTAGTTGTGTGTGAGGCATAAGTGGATCAGGTCCAAGATGAATTCAATAGGTGGTCCACAGTACATGGTGTCTTTGGCGAGAAATTCTTTAGTAGCATTGATGCCTATGTCATGAGGAATAATGGTGTACAGACTGCTGACATCAAGGGTCACAAAGATGCTTTCCTGTTTGATGTTGGTCATTGAGCTCAGCGTTGTGATTAGTGTTTTAGAGTCGAGAAGAAAGGATGTTGTTTGTTTGACCATTTGTTGTAAGAAGTGGTGTATGTATTGGGCTATGGGTTGGAATAGAGATCCTCTTGCAGATACTATGGGTCTTCAGGAGGGCTGGTAAGTGATTTGTGGATCTTGGGAACCGTGTATATAATGGGACACTTTGGGTAGGTAGTGGTGAGGAATTCACCAAGTTTCTCATCAATGTATCTGTTTTGGATAGCCATATTTATGATGTTGTCTACCACTTTTTTGTATAGATGTGTGGGATTGGTGGTTAATGTTTTGTAAACCATAGTATCCTGTAGTTGGGTGAGGAGCTCATCTCTGTAGTAGGTGTAATCCATTACCACAATGGCTCCGCCCTTGTCAGCTGGGCGTATGACGATGGTGTTATCCTCTGACAGGTTTTTGAGGGCTTTTCTTTGTGCTGTGGTTAGGTTTTGTCTTCTGTTTTAAAGTTTCTTGTTTGTCTTTTCAATTTCTTGCGTGCATACCTTATTATAAGTTTTGATTGCAGGATGTGTGTTCACTGGTTCAAATTTACTTTTAGTGTAGAAAGGGTTGTCACTTGTCTGTAATTCAGTCCTGAAGTGGTCTTTGAGTTTAAGTTGTCTCTGCAACCTATTGAGTTCAACGTGGTTGATGAACATATCTGTTTTAGGGGTAGGTACAAAGCTGAGACCTTTGTTAAGAACTTCCTTCTCTAGTTCTGTGATTGTTCTTGAGCTGAGATTTACCACTATGTCCTCTGGGCCATGCCTGACCGGGTTACTCTTTATTTTTCCGCCCCTTCTGGTGTGGGTTCTTGTTCTTTTCTTCCCCCCTTTTTTTGAACCTGGCTGGGTGGTTTTGATGTTACTTTGTTCTTGTTGTCTCTTTTAGTTCCTGCATTTTCACCTTCCTGGTCACTTGAGTTAGCTCCACTGCTGTCAATGGTGTTGATCTGTTTATTAGTGGTTCTGTTCCTGTTGAATCTCTTGTTCGGTGCTTTTCCAGTGAGCCATGCATAGACGGTTTTTTCCCTATAGTCTCCTTCCACTGCAAGTTGTTTTTTGTTTTTAAAGTTGACTAGGTCCTGTTGGTACTTGTCGATTTTTTCTTGCAGTTTCTTTATCCAATCTTCCTTAGGGTCATTGCGTAGTGTGTCCATTTTGCTTTGTTCAATGGCTCCAATGTCCGTTCCGATTTGTTTCCTTAGTCTAGTGACTTCCTCCAATATAAGTAGCATTAAATCAAAAGAGCATTTATTAAGAATGCTGCACCATTTTTTACAGAATTCTGTGTTGTTCCTTCCAATAGTTGGAATGCTTTTCATTCTTAGACCCCTGGGTATCATCCTTCTTTTGTAATAATCTGCTATGTAGTTGGCATGCAGTTTATAGTCTATCTCCCTTCTTTTCAGGTTGAGTAATTTGTAGAATAAATTGATGGGTATTTCTCCTAGTTCACCCTGCTCACATTCCTGTAAGATCCTATCGGCATCTTCATCTGTATATGCAAATGTTTCACTGCAGTCATCCTGTTCAGTGTCTTGGGTATGTGAGGTGGTTGCATGCTCCATGTGTAATGTGTGTGTTCACCTCTGGTTTAGCTGTAGAAACTTTGTGCCACTTGTGGCGTTGCAGGGTGCTATTAAGGAAAGGTTGTAGATATTTGCAAGATTTTGGGATCCAAGCACTCACTGTTAGTGGTACGCGCCTGGGTGCACTCTATGGTAACACAAAAAAAACACAAAAAAGGGTGGTTATAGATACTAACACTCTCAATCTCTAAAATGCTAACCCAGAGGTTGGACTATCTCCTAGAACCAACCACGAAGTGGAGACGAAAAACAGTTTATTGGGTAGCGCTAGAACAGCTTAGAGGGGGGGCAGATGATAATACCTGTGATGCTATGTGTATAAATTGGGAGATATTAATAGGTGACAGATTAGTGAGAGAAGTACCTGGATTGGTATGGGGATGGACTGAATTGTTTAAAATGTTAGAGACAACAGTATGTATCAAATAAGATATGAGAAGATGGAGTACACTTGCAACGTATTGTGTTTAGGTAACCTCAAAGATGAGACTGAATAAAACTATATGCACTATGTATAAGCATAAAAAAATTCTATGTTTTAATGATACAGAAAGGAATGTGACATCAAAGAAAGTAAATGATTGTAAAACAATCTTAATAATGATTTGTAAGGTGCCGGCACCAAATATATCAAGAACAGCAATTAAAAACATGTGCTAAAACAAATGTTGGAGGATTATATCGGCTAAAAACCAAAAATGCAAGTTACATAAAAGAAAGTCTGTTAACATATACAGTTCATATCAACTTGACCACATGGGAGGAATTCTATCATATGCTTCTTATTTGATAAGTGGTGTTTACCGTACTGACGTAAGGGATTACCGTCCTCAGGTATTAGACAATCCTGTTTAGTAAAAGGGTTGTTGCGGACCTGAAAAAAATTGGTGGATCCACTCCAGCAATGATATCTTATGCGGTATGGGTGGCAAGCAGTATTGCTAGGTATTTTGGAGTTGCAAAGTTACCAAATCCTGTTTTGTTTGAAGAATAGTTGTGGTACTTCCACTCAGTTGCAGGTAAGTCCTGGGGCCGAGGTATTTGCTGGCAGCCGAACCTTCTCTTGCGGGCTGTACCTCCAGGTCCTATTACCTGTTCCGGTGTGATGGGTCACAAGTAAAGAGTCCGTGTGATTCACAGATTGGTAGTAGGGCTAAGTGGAAGAAACTCGGTGTATAGATCCTGGGTGAGGAATTACGCACATGTATGCACCGCTAACAATGTAGACGGCTTTAATGCACCTCACCTACTATGACCAGAGTTCCCACTTCAAGTATACTGATGAGCAATCTACGCGTTTCAGCCCCGTAGGCCTTTATCAAGATGCTCATAGTGGTGTGGAACGGATTTAAATATCCTCATGTTATTCCTGATAGGTCAATTAGTAACTCCCACAGGGTGTGTTGCAATCAGGAATCAGCTGTCTTATTGTTGCACTTTATGGTTGGCTTGGATTGACATATAGTATGTATATTTTGAGTAACATTTATATTATAATTTGCATAACATTTATAAATCATTTATACACAGAAATTGTAAAAGATATAAAATATGACATATGAAAATCGGAGCATACAATATGTTTTAGCTCAACTGAGAATATTAAAAATGGTGTCTCAAATATTATTTCAATGTGTCAATAAAATATGTATATATATATATATATATATATATATATATATATATATACTTCTTGTAACTATTGTAACTAAGTGTGTCTCAGCTACTGAAATAAAGAATCCATGTGGTTAGATACATTTAGTTTGTAAATTAGAAATCTAAAGATAGTTCCTCGGGTTTAAAAATCAATTGAAAATCAAATTAAAAAAAGAGAAAAAATAAAGAAACAAGAGGTCATGTAAATGCGGATTAGGGGTATATGATCTTGTAATTCAAAAGATTTTTTGTATAAGGAATTATATTGTGCTTTTAACAATGATGGTCAGCAAAGGTATATGTAAGAAAGGCTAATATGGATCAAATTATTAATCAAATTATTTGAGCAAGATGGTGAACTAACAAGCGAAATATTATTAAAAACAAATATTGATAACATTATTTTGACTTGTGTTATATCCATTTAGACTATATTTAAAGAGTGCTTTTTATAGTAAAAAATTGTGGTTAATACCAACAAAAAAAATTAATAAACATTTGGGAAAGAACTAGATGAACTCTCAGGGGAGTGTACGTGATTTATCCGGACCTTAGTGTAATTTAAACTAAAAATAGCAGTGGTATATAAAAAGTGAATGTAAGTGATGTGCAGTGTTAAATTTATTTATTCAGGAAAGTGTCTGTGTTTGAGAATCTAGTAAAAAGAAAACTGGTCACAAAATTGTGATCAGATATAGTTAACGACTTAGTTAGTGTAGGAGTTTTTTAATTTTTTAATTTTGGCAACAGAGGGACATGATCCCCAGAATATGCAAGTTATAATTCATTCATTAGTATATATATATCTAGAGAGATACTGAAAAAAACTAAAAAATACT
This sequence comes from Bombina bombina, assembly GCF_027579735.1. Lineage (NCBI taxonomy): Eukaryota > Metazoa > Chordata > Amphibia > Anura > Bombinatoridae > Bombina > Bombina bombina. The sequence continues at coordinate 462,564,764 of NC_069505.1, read as the reverse complement.
AGAAAATGGGGTGGGTACTGATCCTATTCTATAAGTGTACTTGAACCCAATATTATAAGAGGGATTATGTGTTAAGGTATATTTTAAATTAGATAAGGGAATTTAGATCTAGTTCGGAGTTAAGCCCATCTGGATGAAGTTTATTATAATGGAATATATATTCTGCTTCCTTTTTGGTGAGAAGGGTGTTCATGTTTCCTCCCCTTTTATTTAGCATGAGTTTTTTTATACCCCAAAATTTAAAATGTTTTAGATCACCCTTATGAACTTCTTTGAAATGAGAATAAAGTTTAGTGTATGAGGATTCGTGTTCTATTTTCGACAAATGTTCTCGAATTCTATCTTTTAACATTCTACTTGTTTGACCAAAGTAGAGAAGTTTGCAAGAGCACTGTATGCAATAAATAATATTTTTATCTGTGCATCTGATTATTTCTTTTATTTTAGTGTAATATTTAGTTTTATGGGATTTTAGTTCTTTGAGCTTTGTACTATACTGGCAGGATTTACAATTAGTACATGGGTAATAGCCACTGAGTTGTTTGCCTAAAAGGTCTCTATCCAATGTTTTATTGTCATTCTTAAATTCACTAGGTGAAAGTATCATTTTTAAGTTTCTTGCTTTCCTGAAAATAATGTCCGGTTGTTTTTTTATATTATGCCCTAAAATGTGATCTTGTTTCAAAAGATACCAATGTTTGTTTAAAATTTTTCTAATCTCTGAATGTTGTGAGCTGAAGTCCGTTATGAATGGTATAAAAAGGTCATCATGGTTATTATTTGGGTTATTAGTTTTTTTCTTTGGTTTGGTTGATAATAGTGTATCTCTATTTATGTTAGCCACTTCATTTTGAGTTTTTTTTAATGGTATTTGGGTCATATCCTTTTTCTATAAACCTGTCTGTGAGAATTTGGGATTGTGACTGATAGCTGTCTATGGAGGAGGTTTTTCTTTATCCTCATAAATTGGCTTTTGGGGATATTAGATTTCCATTTCGTTAGATGGCAACTTTCAGAATGTATATAGTTGTTGGCATCTATATCCTTAAAGTATGTTCTAGTCTGTATTAGGTTATTAATAATCTCAATTTCAATGTCGAGAAAGTGAATTTTACTGCTACTGTATTCATGGGTAAAAGATAGACCCATGTCATTCTTATTTATATCAGTGACAAATATGTCTAATAATTCTGTGTCGCCCTTCCATACTATGAAAATGTCGTCAATGTATCTGCATTCCTCCCATGTGGTCAAGTTGATATGAACTGTATATGTTAACAGACTTTCTTTTATGTAACTTGCATTTTTGGTTTTTAGCCGATATAATCCTCCAACATTTGTTTTAGCACTCATTTTTAATTGCTGTTCTTGATATATTTGGTACCGGCACCTTACAAATCATTATTAAGATCGTTTTACAATCATTTACTTTCTTTGATGTCACATTCCTTTCTGTATCATTAAAACATAGAATTTTTTTATGCTTATACATAGTGCATATAGTTTTATTCAGTCTCATCTTTGAGGTTACCTAAACACAATACGTTGCAAGTGTACTCCATCTTCTCATATCTTATTTGATACATACTGTTGTCTCTAACATTTTAGACAATTCAGTCCATCCCCATACCAATCCAGGTACTTCTCTCACTAATCTGTCACCTATTAATATCTCCCAATTTATACACATAGCATCACAGGTATTATCATCTGCCCCCCCTCTAAGCTGTTCTAGCGCTACCCAATAAACTGTTTTTTGTCTCCACTTCGTGGTTGGTTCTAGGAGATAGTCCAACCTCTGGGTTTGCATTTTAGAGATTGAGAGTGTTAGTATCTATAACCACCCTTTTTTTGTGTTATTGCATTTATCTCCGGTTTTAGATCCACTCTCACCACAAGCCAGATTTGTATAATATAACTTCTTAATTTTCTTTGCATTATTTGAACTTTTTTTCACTAAGCTTCTTAGTCACCTCACTTTCAGTATTTATATGATCATTTTTTGTGATTCAATCATCTATCTCCCATAGTGTCCTAAACATTTTACAGTATATTTGTACACACTATATTGAACATTAGTACAACTAACCCTGTTCACATTATTGTCCCTATTTACACTGACTATCTTACTGTTAGACATTGTATCTTTTATTCATATCTATCCAAATATGGAAATTTTTGCTCTTTGTACATCAATTAGCCATACCGCTTGCACATAATGGGATTGGGAATATGTATGGTACGTGTACCCCTTGTCTGTTTTTAACTTAAACATAGTAACCACCACTATCGATAACTTTGATGACCTCTGTATGTTTAATTCTACCTTTGTGTCACATACTACCCTTATGACTCATATTGACATCCTGCTGCATAAGAGACACGTCTCATGCTTGCCAAACAATTTATAGTCAATCTATCATAGTCTCATGGGGAATGTGACTGTATACTTCTAATGCATGTTGTACATAGGGAGTTGCATTTGATTCTTTTATGCTGTTATCTGCTGTCCTGTATAGTGAGATTAGCCTCTGGCCTCCTCTAATCAGCACTTAACACTTATCACACTACCCTGTGACTATGCTCCCTACGAATACTGTCCCTTTTTTTTAAATATGTTGGTTATCTTATGTTTTATATGCTATCTGTTGTTTTATATGCTTTCTTTCTCTCACCGTCTCGCTGGGGACCTTGTATATAAGCCTTTAAGCTCTGTAATGTGTCTTTTCCCCTTTGATGAATTTTCACATTATCTGTACCCTTTTGTATTTTTCTGTATATAGAACAGTCTTGACAAAGGTCCCTGCGAGGACCGAAACGTTGACTGAACCTATGAATTAATAAAAGTACTTTTTTGCATATTAAGACCTGTGAGTGCCTCTTCCTTTTGAGAAGTTTCTACCTATTCACCATAGAGTGCACCCAGGCACGTACTACTAACAGTGAGTGCTTGGATCCCAAAATCTTGCAAATATCTACAACCTTTCCTTAATAGCACCCTGCAACGCCACAAGTGGCACAAAGTTTCTACAGCTAAACCAGAGGTGAACACACACATTACACATGGAGCATGCAACCACCTCACATACCCAAGACACTGAACAGGATGACTGCAGTGAAACATTTGCATATACAGATGAAGATGCCGATAGGATCTTACAGGAATGTGAGCAGGGTGAACTAGGAGAAATACCCATCAATTTATTCTACAAATTACTCAACCTGAAAAGAAGGGAGATAGACTATAAACTGCATGCCAACTACATAGCAGATTATTACAAAAGAAGGATGATACCCAGGGGTCTAAGAATGAAGAGCATTCCAACTATTGGAAGGAACAACACAGAATTCTGTAAAAAATGGTGCAGCATTCTTAATAAATGCTCTTTTGATTTAATTCTACTTATATTGGAGGAAGTCACTAGACTAAGGAAACAAATCGGAACGGACATTGGAGCCATTGAACAAAGCAAAATGGACACACTACGCAATGACCCTAAGGAAGATTGGATAAAGAAACTGCAAGAAAAAATCGACAAGTACCAAGAGGACCTAGTCAACTTTAAAAACAAAAAACAACTTGCAGTGGAAGGAGACTTTAGGGAAAAAAACGTCTATGCATGGCTCACTGGAAAAGCACTGAACAGGAGATTCAACAGGAACAGAACCACTAATAAACAGATCAACACCATTGACAGCAGTGGAGCTAACTCAAGTGACCAGGAAGGTGAAAATGCAGGAACTAAAAGAGACAACAAGAACAAAGTAACATCAAAACCACCCAGCCAGGTTCAAAAAAAGGGGGGAAGAAAAGAACAAGAACCCACACCAGAAGGGGCGGAAAAACAAAGAGTAACCCGGTCAGGCATGGCCCAGAGGACATAGTGGTAAATCTCAGCTCAAGAACAATCACAGAACTAGAGAAGGAAGTTCTTAACAAAGGTCTCAGCTTTGTACCTACCCCTAAAACAGATATGTTCATCAACCACGTTAAACTGAATAGGTTGCAGAGACAACTTAAACTCAAAGACCACTTCAGGACTGAATTACAGACAAGTGACAACCCTTTCTACACTAAAAGTAAATTTGAACCAGTGAACACACATCCTGCAATCAAAACTTATAATAAGGTATACACGCAAGAAATTGAAAAGACAAACAAGAAACTTAAAAACAGAAGACAAAACCTAACCACAGCACAAAGAAAAGCCCTCAAAAACCTGTCAGAGGATAACACCATCATCATACGCCCAGCTGACAAGGGCGGAGCCATTGTGGTAATGGATTACACCTACTACAGAGATGAGCTCCTCACCCAACTACAGGATACTATGGTTTACAAAACATTAACCACCAATCCCACACATCTATACAAAAAAGTGGTAGACAACATCATAAATATGGCTATCCAAAACAGATACATTGATGAGAAACTTGGTGAATTCCTCACCACTACCTACCCAAAGTGTCCCATTATATACATGGATTCCAAGATCCACAAATCACTAACCAGCCCTCCTGGAAGACCCATAGTATCTGCAAGAGGATCTCTATTCCAACCCATAGCCCAATACATAGACCACTTCTTACAACAAACGGTCAAACAAACAACATCCTTTCTTCTCGACTCTAAAACACTAATCACAACGCTGAGCTCAATGACCAACATCAAACAGGAAAGCATCTTTGTGACCCTTGACGTCAGCAGTCTGTACACCATTATTCCTCATGACATAGGCATCACTGCTACTAAAGAATTTCTCGCCAAAGACACCATGTACTGTGGACCACCTATTGAATTCATCTTGGACCTGATCCACTTATGCCTCACACACAACTACTTCAAATTTGAGAATAAAGTCTATCTGCAACAAGTAGGCACAGCGATGGGTTTGAACATGGCACCTGCCTACGCTAACCTATTCATGGCCTGGTTTGAAGATGAGTACATCTACCCTAGAGATATGGACAAAATCAGCACATACAGTCAATACATTGACGACATCTTCCTGATCTGGAATGGGAGTGAAGAAGAACTCACACAATGGTACAATGTAATCAACAATGCTCTTCCCTATGTAAAGTTCAAGATGGAATACAACAAGGAAACCATCCATTTTCTTGACATTGAAATCTACAAGGACAAGACTGACACTGACATAAGAATAGGTACGACACTCTACTCAAAACCTACAGACCGAAATTCCCTCCTAACAGCAAACTCCTACCACCCACCAGCGCTGAAGAAAGGAATAATCACGTCCCAAATGCTGAGGGTGATACGAAATAATAGCAGCAAGCATAACAAAGAATTACAACTTGAAGCCATGAGCCAGAAATTTCTACAAAGGTGATACAGACAGACTGAAGTTGAAGCAGTCATGAAGGACTTATGGGACCTAACACAGAGTGACCTACTCAACAAAACCTTTGAAACAAAGACCAAAGACAAGCGTATGAACATGATGGTTACATTTAACCCCACCAGCAAATCTGTCCAGCATACAATCACCAAAAACTGGTTTATTTTGAACCAGGACCCTACTCTTCCATTCTACAACCAACCACCACCCAGAATGGTATACAGCAGAACAAGTAATCTTCGTGATGTTTTAGTGAAAACTATATTTGAACCTGACCAGTTACATAGAGGATGGCTACCGACACCCAAAAAAGGATGCTTCAGCTGCAGTAACTGTGTTACTTGCAACTCCTTCATCACAGGTTCTAAATTCCACCACCCACACAATGGCAGAACGATACAGATTCAACACAGATTGACATGCACTACCGAATTTGTAGTATATATCATTATCTGTCCCTGTGGCCTTTACTACGTCGGAAAAACGAGCACGTCCTTCAAAGAAAGGCTGGCCAACCACCGCAGTGCCATTAGAAAAGCCATCAAAGACAAAAAGAGTGAACAACCAGTAGCACAACATTTCATGCAACAGGGCCACAGTGTAGCCATGCTCAGGTCAATTTTAATTGACTGGGTACCACCCCTAAAAAGAGGGGGCAACAGAGATAATGAACTTCTTAAAAAAGAGGCTAGATGGATACATCGACTGGGGACATTGATACCCAAGGGACTTAACACCAGCATTGACTTTGCCTTGTTTTACTGAGGTGCCAAAACCCATTGTACCCTATTTTCCCATACTGTATATTGTATATAGTGTTCTGTATTCTGATCTCAATGTAGTTCTCCCCTGTGTACTCCTCTCCATTGATACCTCTGCTTGATCGAATTTCCAACACTTGTCCTATGACAAGAGCATCCTGTTCCAGTTCTCTTGGATTTTTAATTTTGGCGTCCCTTACATGCTCCCCATGTCCCACAAACATACATCTACATGTTTTTAAATCACCATACATCCCCCACGTACCACTCCCACCCATTATCAGTGCTTGTGTGTAAAACATTTGGACCCCTTTTTTGTCTACTTGTCCCCTGCTATTGCTGTGCCACAATAACTTAGTTGTCTGCCTTCATCTGTAATATTTTGCTTATCTTTTACATTTTTTGCTCTTGGTACCTCACCCTCTAGTTTATCTCCCTCTCTACAAATGTCCCCTTTTTTTCAATTACCCCTTGGGTGCCAGTGTAATTACCTCTCACAGTATGTCACCATAATAACCTGTGACACACTGTCTAAATACAGTTATCCATTTTTCTTTTATTCTAATTGTAAATTGCCACTCAACTTTCCTTTCATGCAGTAATTTTTTCTCTCTTTTACTTCTATGTTTTTCCCCTGTACAATTCTTCCCCCTGTGCTCGTTTACTTTATTTAGTGAGCTTGCGCTACCAGCGCATATGCTCCGGCCTTGCCTGTTCCCATGGCAACCGGAGACGCATTCCCGTACCTCGCGCCAAGTCATTAGTAGCGGACACACTCTGGCTATTTAAGGGTGGTGCAGAAACACAATCTGCTCACCGCTGACCGCCAGATACTGTGAGAACAGAAGTAAGTACTTCAGCCTGCGGTCCACCTCCGCCTTGCTGCATACTTGTCACGGCACGTAACCCTCTACATGCTTACGTGTACAATAGACATAACACTCACGACAGGGTTATGCAGTGACGTGCAGTCATAGGAGGCAGGGGAGGCAGTGCCTCCCCTGTCCTATGTGTGTA